>NW_027308702.1:0-77213 GCF_047496885.1 Scyliorhinus torazame | reverse complement strand
TGACACTGTCCCTGACACTGTCCCCCTGACACTGTCCCCCTGACACTGTCCCCCTGACACTGTCCCCCTGACACTGTCCCTGACACTGTCCCTGACACTGTCCCTGACAATGTCCCCCTGACACTGTCCCTGACACTGTCCCCCTGACACTGTCCCCTGACACTGTCCCCCTGACACTGTCCCCCTGACACTGTCCCTGACACTGTCCCTGACACTGTCCCCCTGACACTGTCCCTGACACTGTCCCCCTGACACTGTCCCCCTGACACTGTCCCTGACACTGTCCCTGACACTGTCCCCCTGACACTGTCCCCCTGACAATGTCCCTGACACTGTCCCTGACACTGTCCCCCTGACACTGTCCCCCTGACACTGTCCCCCTGACACTGTCCCTGACACTGTCCCTGACACTGTCCCCCTGACACTGTCCCTGACACTGTCCCTGACACTGTCCCTGACACTGTCCCCCTGACACTGTCCCCCTGACACTGTCCCTGACACTGTCCCCCTGACACTGTCCCCCTGACACTGTCCCTGACACTGTCCCTGACACTGTCCCCCTGACACTGTCCCCCTGACACTGTCCCTGACACTGTCCCCCTGACACTGTCCCTGACACTGTCCCTGACACTGTCCCCCTGACACTGTCCCCCTGACACTGTCCCCCTGACACTGTCCCTGACACTGTCCCCCTGACACTGTCCCTGACACTGTCCCTGACACTGTCCCCCTGACACTGACCCCCTGACACTGTCCCTGACACTGTCCCCCTGACACTGTCCCTGACACTGTCCCCCTGACACTGTCCCCCTGACACTGTCCCTGACACTGTCCCTGACACTGTCCCCCTGACACTGACCCCCTGACACTGTCCCCCTGACACTGTCCCTGACACTGTCCCTGACACTGTCCCTGACACTGTCCCCCTGACACTGTCCCTGACACTGTCCCCCTGACACTGTCCCCCTGACACTGACCCCCTGACACTGTCCCCCTGACACTGTCCCTGACACTGTCCCTGACACTGTCCCCCTGACACTGTCCCTGACACTGTCCCCCTGACACTGTCCCTGACACTGTCCCCCTGACACTGTCCCTGGCACTATCCCCCTGACACTGTCCCTGACACTGTCCCTGACACTGTCCCCCTGACACTGTCCCCCTGACACTGTCCCTGACACTGTCCCTGACACTGTCCCCCTGACACTGTCCCCCTGACACTGTCCCTGACACTGTCCCCCTGACACTGTTCCCCTGACACTGTCCCTGACACTGTCCCTGACACTGTCCCCCTGACACTGTCCCCCTGACACTGTCCCGCTGACACTGTCCCCCTGACACTGTCCCTGACACTGTCCCTGACACTGGCCCCCTGACACTGTCCCCCTGACACTGTCCCCCTGACACTGTCCCTGACACTGTCCCTGACACTGTCCCCCTGACACTGTCCCTGACACTGTCCCTGACACTGTCCCCCTGACACTGTCCCTGACACTGTCCCTGACACTGTCCCCCTGACACTGTCCCCCTGACACTGTCCCCCTGACACTGTCCCTGACACTGTCCCTGACACTGTCCCCCTGACACTGTCCCCCTGACACTGTCCCCCTGACACTGTCCCTGACACTGTCTCTGACACTGTCCCCCTGACACTGTCCCTGACACTGTCCCTGACACTGTCCCCCTGACACTGTCCCGCTGACACTGTCCCTGACACTGTCCCTGACACTGTCCCCCTGACACTGTCCCCCTGACACTATCCCCCTGACACTGTCCCTGACACTGTCCCTGACACTGTCCCCCTGACACTGTCCATGACACTGTCCCCCTGACACTGTCCCCCTGACACTGTCCCCCTGACACTGTCCCTGACACTGTCCCCCTGACACTGTCCCCCTGACACTGTCCCTGACACTGTCCCTGACACTGTCCCCCTGACACTGTCCCTGACACTGTCCCTGACACTGTCCCTGACACTGTCCCCCTGACACAGTCCCCCTGACACTGTCCCCCTGACACTGTCCCCCTGACACTGTCCCCCTGACACTGTCCCCCTGACACTGTCCCTGACACTGTCCCTGACACTGTCCCCCTGACACTGTCCCCCTGACACTGTCCCCCTGACACTGTCCCTGACACTGTCCCCCTGACACTGTCCCTGACACTGTCCCCCTGACACTGTCCCCCTGACACTGTCCCCCTGACACTGTCCCTGACACTGTCCCCCTGACACTGTCCCTGACACTGTCCCTGACACTGTCCCCCTGACACTGTCCCTGACACTGTCCCTGACACTGTCCCTGACACTGTCCCTGACACTGTCCCCCTGACCCTGTCCCTGACACTGTCCCTGACACTGTCCCCCTGACACTGTCCCCCTGACACTGTCCCCCTGACACTGTCCCTGACACTGTCCCTGACACTGCCCCCCTGACACTGTCCCCCTGACACTGTCCCCCTGACAATGTCCCTGACACTGTCTCTGACACTGTCCCCCTGACACTGTCCCTGACACTGTCCCTGACACTGTCCACCTGACACTGTCCCGCTGACACTGTCCCTGACACTGTCCCTGACACTGTCCCCCTGACACTGTCCCCCTGACACTGTCCCTGACACTGTCCCTGACACTGTCCCCCTGACACTGTCCCTGACACTGTCCCCCTGACACTGTCCCCCTGACACTGTCCCCCTGACACTGTCCCCCTGACACTGTCCCTGACACTGTCCCTGACACTGTCCCCCTGACACTGTCCCTGACACTGTCCCCCTGACACTGTCCCCCTGACACTGTCCCTGACACTGTCCCTGACACTGTCCCTGACACTGTCCCCCTGACACTGTCCCCCTGACACTGTCCCCCTGACACTGTCCCCTTGACACTGTCCCCCTGACACTGTCCCTGACACTGTCCCCCTGACACTGTCCCTGACACTGTCCCCCTGACACTGTCCCTGACACTGTCCCCCTGACACTGTCCCTGACACTGTCCCCCTGACACTGTCCCCCTGACACTGTCCCCCTGACACTGTCCCCCTGACACTGACCCCCTGACACTGTCCCCCTGACACTGTCCCTGACACTGTCCCCCTGACACTGTCCCCCTGACACTGTCCCCCTGACACTGTCCCTGACACTGTCCCCCTGACACTGTCCCCCTGACACTGTCCCTGACACTGTCCCCCTGACACTGTCCCCCTGACACTGTCCCTGACACTGTCCCCCTGACACTGTCCCCCTGACACTGTCCCTGACACTGTCCCCCTGACACTGTCCCCCTGACACTGTCCCTGACACTGTCCCCCTGACACTGTCCCTGACACTGTCCCCCTGACACTGTCCCCCTGACACTGTCCCTGACACTGTCCCCCTGACACTGTCCCCCTGACACTGTCCCCCTGACACTGTCCCCCTGACACTGTCCCTGACACTGTCCGTGACACTGTCCCCCTGACACTGTCCCCCTGACACTGTCCCTGACACTGTCCCTGACACTGTCCCCCTGACACTGTCCCTGACACAGTCCCCCTGACACTGTCCCCCTGACACTGTCCCCCTGACACTGTCCCCCTGACACTGTCCCTGACACTGTCCCCCTGACACTGTCCCTGACACAGTCCCCCTGACACTGTCCCCCTGACACTGTCCCCCTGACACTGTCCCCCTGACACTGTCCCTGACACTGTCCCCCTGACACTGTCCCTGATACTGTCCCCCTGACACTGTCCCCCTGACACTGTCCCCCTGACACTGTCCCTGACACTGTCCCCCTGACACTGTCCCCCTGACACTGTCCCCCTGACACTGTCCCTGACACTGTCCCACTGACACTGTCCCTGACACTGTCCCCCTGACACTGTCCCTGACACTGTCCCCCTGACACTGTCCCCCTGACACTGTCCCCCTGACACTGTCCCTGACACTGTCCCTGACACTGTCCCCCTGACACTGTCCCTGACACTGTCCCCCTGACACTGTCCCTGACACTGTCCCTGACATTGTCCCCCTGACACTGTCCCTGACACTGTCCCCCTGACACTGTCCCCCTGACACTGTCCCTGACACTGTCCCCCTGACACTGTCCCCCTGACACTGTCCCCCTGACACTGTCCCTGACACTGTCCCCCTGACACTGTCCCCCTGACACTGTCCCCCTGACACTGTCCCCCTGACACTGTCCCTGACACTGTCCCCCTGACACTGTCCCTGACACTGTCCCCCTGACACTGTCCCCCTGACACTGTCCCCCTGACGCTGTCCCTGACACTGTCCCCCTGACACTGTCCCCTGACACTGTCCCTGACACTGTCCCTGACACTGTCCCCCTGACACTGTCCCTGACACTGTCCCTGACACTGTCCCTGACACTGTCCCTGACACTGTCCCCCTGACACTGTCCCTCTGACACTGTCCCCCTGACACTGTCCCTGACACTGTCCCTGACACTGTCCCTTAAACTGTCCCCCTGACACTGTCCCTGACACTGTCCCCCTGACACTGTCCCCCTGACACTGTCCCTGACACTGTCCCCCTGACACTGTCCCCCTGAAACTGTCCCTGACACTGTCCCCCTGAAACTGTCCCTGACACTGTCCCCCTGACACTGTCCCCCTGACACTGTCCCCTGACACTGTCCCTGACACTGTCCCACTGACACTGTCCCCCTGACACTGTCCCCCTGACACTGTCCATGACACTGTCCCCCTGACACTGTCCCTGACACTGTCCCTGACACTGTCCCTGACACTGTCCCTGACACTGTCCCCCAGACACTGTCCCCCAGACACTGTCCCCCTGACACTGTCCCCCTGACACTGTCCCCTGACACTGTCCCTGACACTGTCCCACTGACACTGTCCCCCTGACACTGTCCCCCTGACACTGTCCCTGACACTGTCCCTGACACTGTCCCTGACACTGTCCCCCTGTCACTGTCCCTGACACTGTCCCCCTGACACTGTCCCTGACACTGTCCCCCTGACACTGTCCCTGACACTGTCCCTGACACTGTCCCTGACACTGTCCCCCTGACACTGTCCCCCTGACACTGTCCCTGACACTGTCCCCCTGACACTGTCCCCCTGACACTGTCCCCCTGACACTGTCCCTGACACTGTCCCTGACACTGTCCCTGTCACTGTCCCTGACACTGTCCCCCTGACACTGTCCCTGACACTGTCCCCCTGACACTGTCCCTGACACTGTCCCTGACACTGTCCCCCTGACACTCTCCCTGACACTGTCCCTGACACTGTCCCTGACACTGTCCCTGACACTGTCCCCCTGACACTGTCCCTGACACTGTCCCCCTGACACTCTCCCTGACACTGTCCCTGACACTGTCCCTGACACTGTCCCCCTGACACTGTCCCTGACACTGTCCCTGACACTGTCCCTGACACTGTCCCCCTGACACTGTCACTGACACTGTCCCTGACACTGTCCCTGACACTGTCCCTGTCACTGTCCCTGACACTGTCCCCCTGACACTGTCCCTGACACTGTCCCCCTGACACTGTCCCCCTGACACTGTCCCTGACACTGTCCCTGACACTGTCCCCCTGACACTGTCCCTGACAATGTCCCTGACACTGTCCCCCTGACACTGTCCCCCTGACACTGTCCCCCTGACACTGTCCCTGACACTGTCCCCCTGACACTGTGCCTGACACTGTCCCCCTGACACTGTCCCCCTGACACTGTCCCTGACACTGTCCCCCTGACACTGTCCCCCTGACACTGTCCCTGACACTGTCCCTGACACTGTCCCTGACACTGTCCGCCTGAAACTGTCCCTGACACTGTCCCCCTGAAACTGTCCCTGACACTGTCCCACTGACATTGTCCCCCTGACACTGTCCCCCTGACACTGTCCCTGACACTGTCCCTGACACTGTCCCTGTCACTGTCCCCAGACACTGTCCCCCTGACACTGTCCCTGACACTGTCCCCCTGACACTGTCCCTGACACTGTCCCTGACACTGTCCCCCTGACACTGTCCCTGACACTGTCCCCCAGACACTGTCCCCCTGACACTGTCCCTGAAACTGTCCCTGACACTGTCCCTGACACTGTCCCCCTGACACTGTCCCTGACACTGTCCCCCTGACACTGTCCCCCTGACACTGTCCCTGACACTGTCCCTGACACTGTCCCCCTGACACTGTCCCCCTGACACTGTCCCTGACACTGTCCCCCTGACACTGTCCCCCTGACACTGTCCCCCTGACACTGTCCCTGACACTGTCCCTGACACTGTCCCTGTCACTGTCCCTGACACTGTCCCCCTGACACTGTCCCTGACACTGTCCCTGACACTGTCCCCCTGACACTGTCCCTGACACTGTCCCTGACACGGTCCCCCTGACACTGTCCCTGACACTGTCCCCCTGACACTGTCCCCCTGACACTGTCCCTGACACTGTCCCTGACACTGTCCCTGACACTGTCCCTGACACTGTCCCCCTGACACTGTCCCCCTGACACTGTCCCTGACACTGTCCCCCTGACACTGTCCCCCTGACACTGTCCCTGACACTGTCCCCCTGACACTGTCCCTGACACTGTCCCCCTGACATGGTCCCCCTGACACTGTCCCTGACACTGTCCCCCTGACACTGTCCCCCTGACACTGTCCCTGACACTGTCCCCCTGACACTGTCCCCCTGACACTGTCCCCCTGACACTGTCCCCCTGACACTGTCCCCCTGATACTGTCCCTGACACTGTCCACCTGACACTGTCCCTGACACTGTCCCCCTGACACTGTCCCTCTGACACTGTCCCCCTGATACTGTCCCTGACACTGTCCCCCTGATACTGTCCCTGACACTGTCCCCCTGACACTGTCCCTGACACTGTCCCTGACACTGTCCCCTGACACTGTCCCCCTGACACTGTCCCCCTGACACTGTCCCTGACACTGTCCCTGACACTGTCCCTGACACTGTCCCCCGACACTGTCCCTGACACTGTCCCTGACACTGTCCCCCTGACACTGTCCCTGACACTGTCCCCCTGACACTGTCCCCCTGACACTGTCCCCCTGACACTGTCCCTGACACTGTCCCCCTGACACTGTCCCCCTGACACTGTCCCTGACACTGTCCCCCTGACACTGTCCCTGACACTGTCCCTGACACTGTCCCCCTGACACTGTCCCCCTGACACTGTCCCTGACACTGTCCCCCTGACACTGTCCCCCGACACTGTCCCTGACACTGTCCCCCTGACACTGTCCCTGACACTGTCCCCCTGACACTGTCCCCCTGACACTGTCCCTGACACTGTCCCCCTGACACTGTCCCTGACACTGTCCCCCTGACACTGTCCCCCTGACACTGTCCCCCTGACACTGTCCCCCTGATACTGTCCCTGACACTGTCCACCTGACACTGTCCCTGACACTGTCCCCCTGACACTGTCCCTCTGACACTGTCCCCCTGATACTGTCCCTGACACTGTCCCCCTGATACTGTCCCTGACACTGTCCCCCTGACACTGTCCCTGACACTGTCCCCTGACACTGTCCCCCTGACACTGTCCCTGACACTGTCCCTGACACTGTCCCTGACACTGTCCCCCTGACACTGTCCCTGACACTGTCCCTGACACTGTCCCTGACACTGTCCCCCTGACACTGTCCCTGACACTGTCCCCCTGACACTGTCCCCCTGACACTGTCCCCCTGACACTGTCCCTGACACTGTCCCCCTGACACTGTCCCCCTGACACTGTCCCTGACACTGTCCCCCTGACACTGTCCCTGACACTGTCCCTGACACTGTCCCCCTGACACTGTCCCCCTGACACTGTCCCCCTGACACTGTCCCTGACACTGTCCCCCTGACACTGTCCCCCTGACACTGTCCCTGACACTGTCCCTGACACTGTCCCCCTGACACTGTCCCTGACACTGTCCCCCTGACACTGTCCCCCTGACACTGTCCCCCTGACACTGTCCCTGACACTGTCCCTGACACTGTCCCCCTGACACTGTCCCCCTGACACTGTCCCTGACACTGTCCCCCTGACACTGTCCCCCTGACACTGTCCCTGACACTGCCCCCGACACTGTCCCTGACACTGTCCCCCTGACACTGTCCCTGACACTGTCCCCCTGACACTGTCCCCCTGACACTGTCCCCCTGACACTGTCCCTGACACTGTCCCCCTGACACTGTCCCCCTGACACTGTCCCTGACACTGTCCCTGACACTGTCCCCCTGACACTGTCCCCCTGACACTGTCCCTGACACTGTCCCTGACACTGTCCCTGACACTGTCCCCCTGACACTGTCCCTCTGACACTGTCCCCCTGACACTGTCCCTGACACTGTCCCTGACACTGTCCCTTAAACTGTCCCCCTGACACTGTCCCTGACACTGTCCCCCTGACACTGTCCCCCTGACACTGTCCCTGACACTGTCCCCCTGACACTGTCCCCCTGAAACTGTCCCTGACACTGTCCCCCTGAAACTGTCCCTGACACTGTCCCCCTGACACTGTCCCCCTGACACTGTCCCCTGACACTGTCCCTGACACTGTCCCACTGACACTGTCCCCCTGACACTGTCCCCCTGACACTGTCCCTGACACTGTCCCCCTGACACTGTCCCTGACACTGTCCCTGACACTGTCCCTGACACTGTCCCCCTGACACTGTCCCCCTGACACTGTCCCTGACACTGTCCCCCAGACACTGTCCCCCAGACACTGTCCCCCTGACACTGTCCCCCTGACACTGTCCCCTGACACTGTCCCTGACACTGTCCCACTGACACTGTCCCCCTGACACTGTCCCCCTGACACTGTCCCTGACACTGTCCCTGACACTGTCCCTGACACTGTCCCCCTGTCACTGTCCCTGACACTGTCCCCCTGACACTGTCCCTGACACTGTCCCCCTGACACTGTCCCTGACACTGTCCCTGACACTGTCCCTGACACTGTCCCCCTGACACTGTCCCCCTGACACTGTCCCTGACACTGTCCCCCTGACACTGTCCCCCTGACACTGTCCCCCTGACACTGTCCCTGACACTGTCCCTGACACTGTCCCTGTCACTGTCCCTGACACTGTCCCCCTGACACTGTCCCTGACACTGTCCCCCTGACACTGTCCCTGACACTGTCCCTGACACTGTCCCCCTGACACTCTCCCTGACACTGTCCCTGACACTGTCCCTGACACTGTCCCTGACACTGTCCCCCTGACACTGTCCCTGACACTGTCCCCCTGACACTCTCCCTGACACTGTCCCTGACACTGTCCCTGACACTGTCCCCCTGACACTGTCCCTGACACTGTCCCTGACACTGTCCCTGACACTGTCCCCCTGACACTGTCCCTGACACTGTCCCTGACACTGTCCCTGACACTGTCCCTGTCACTGTCCCTGACACTGTCCCCCTGACACTGTCCCTGACACTGTCCCCCTGACACTGTCCCCCTGACACTGTCCCTGACACTGTCCCTGACACTGTCCCCCTGACACTGTCCCTGACAATGTCCCTGACACTGTCCCCCTGACACTGTCCCCCTGACACTGTCCCCCTGACACTGTCCCTGACACTGTCCCCCTGACACTGTGCCTGACACTGTCCCCCTGACACTGTCCCCCTGACACTGTCCCTGACACTGTCCCCCTGACACTGTCCCCCTGACACTGTCCCTGACACTGTCCCTGACACTGTCCCTGACACTGTCCGCCTGAAACTGTCCCTGACACTGTCCCCCTGAAACTGTCCCTGACACTGTCCCACTGACATTGTCCCCCTGACACTGTCCCCCTGACACTGTCCCTGACACTGTCCCTGACACTGTCCCTGACACTGTCCCTGTCACTGTCCCCAGACACTGTCCCCCTGACACTGTCCCTGACACTGTCCCCCTGACACTGTCCCTGACACTGTCCCTGACACTGTCCCCCTGACACTGTCCCTGACACTGTCCCCCAGACACTGTCCCCCTGACACTGTCCCTGAAACTGTCCCTGACACTGTCCCTGACACTGTCCCCCTGACACTGTCCCTGACACTGTCCCCCTGACACTGTCCCCCTGACACTGTCCCTGACACTGTCCCTGACACTGTCCCCCTGACACTGTCCCCCTGACACTGTCCCTGACACTGTCCCCCTGACACTGTCCCCCTGACACTGTCCCCCTGACACTGTCCCTGACACTGTCCCTGACACTGTCCCTGTCACTGTCCCTGACACTGTCCCCCTGACACTGTCCCTGACACTGTCCCTGACACTGTCCCCCTGACACTGTCCCTGACACTGTCCCTGACACTGTCCCCCTGACACTGTCCCTGACACTGTCCCCCTGACACTGTCCCCCTGACACTGTCCCTGACACTGTCCCTGACACTGTCCCTGACACTGTCCCTGACACTGTCCCCCTGACACTGTCCCCCTGACACTGTCCCTGACACTGTCCCCCTGACACTGTCCCCCTGACACTGTCCCTGACACTGTCCCCCTGACACTGTCCCTGACACTGTCCCCCTGACATGGTCCCCCTGACACTGTCCCTGACACTGTCCCCCTGACACTGTCCCCCTGACACTGTCCCTGACACTGTCCCCCTGACACTGTCCCCCTGACACTGTCCCCCTGACACTGTCCCCCTGACACTGTCCCCCTGATACTGTCCCTGACACTGTCCACCTGACACTGTCCCTGACACTGTCCCCCTGACACTGTCCCTCTGACACTGTCCCCCTGATACTGTCCCTGACACTGTCCCCCTGATACTGTCCCTGACACTGTCCCCCTGACACTGTCCCTGACACTGTCCCTGACACTGTCCCCTGACACTGTCCCCCTGACACTGTCCCCCTGACACTGTCCCTGACACTGTCCCTGACACTGTCCCTGACACTGTCCCCCGACACTGTCCCTGACACTGTCCCTGACACTGTCCCCCTGACACTGTCCCTGACACTGTCCCCCTGACACTGTCCCCCTGACACTGTCCCCCTGACACTGTCCCTGACACTGTCCCCCTGACACTGTCCCCCTGACACTGTCCCTGACACTGTCCCCCTGACACTGTCCCTGACACTGTCCCTGACACTGTCCCCCTGACACTGTCCCCCTGACACTGTCCCTGACACTGTCCCCCTGACACTGTCCCCCGACACTGTCCCTGACACTGTCCCCCTGACACTGTCCCTGACACTGTCCCCCTGACACTGTCCCCCTGACACTGTCCCTGACACTGTCCCCCTGACACTGTCCCTGACACTGTCCCCCTGACACTGTCCCCCTGACACTGTCCCCCTGACACTGTCCCCCTGACACTGTCCCCCTGATACTGTCCCTGACACTGTCCACCTGACACTGTCCCTGACACTGTCCCCCTGACACTGTCCCTCTGACACTGTCCCCCTGATACTGTCCCTGACACTGTCCCCCTGATACTGTCCCTGACACTGTCCCCCTGACACTGTCCCTGACACTGTCCCTGACACTGTCCCCTGACACTGTCCCCCTGACACTGTCCCTGACACTGTCCCTGACACTGTCCCTGACACTGTCCCCCTGACACTGTCCCTGACACTGTCCCTGACACTGTCCCTGACACTGTCCCCCTGACACTGTCCCTGACACTGTCCCCCTGACACTGTCCCCCTGACACTGTCCCCCTGACACTGTCCCTGACACTGTCCCCCTGACACTGTCCCCCTGACACTGTCCCTGACACTGTCCCCCTGACACTGTCCCTGACACTGTCCCTGACACTGTCCTCCTGACACTGTCCCCCTGACACTGTCCCCCTGACACTGTCCCTGACACTGTCCCCCTGACACTGTCCCCCTGACACTGTCCCTGACACTGTCCCTGACACTGTCCCCCTGACACTGTCCCTGACACTGTCCCCCTGACACTGTCCCCCTGACACTGTCCCCCTGACACTGTCCCTGACACTGTCCCCCTGACACTGTCCCTGACACTGTCCCTGACACTGTCCCTGACACTGTCCCTGACACTGTCCCCCTGACACTGTCCCCCTGACACTGTCCCCCTGACACTGTCCCTGACACTGTCCCCCTGACACTGTCCCTGACACTGTCCCCCTGACACTGTCCCCCTGACACTGTCCCTGACACTGTCCCTGACACTGTCCCCCTGACACTGTCCCCCTGACACTGTCCCCCTGACACTGTCCCCCTGACACTGTCCCCCTGACACTGTCCCCCTGACACTGTCCCTGACACTGTCCCCCTGACACTGTCCCTGACACTGTCCCCCTGACACTGTCCCCCTGACACTGTCCCTGACACTGTCCCTGACACTGTCCCTGACACTGTCCCCCTGACACTGTCCCCCTGACACTGTCCCCCTGACACTTTCCCCCTGACACTGTCCCCCTGACACTGTCCCCCTGACACTGTCCCTGACACTGTCCCCCTGACACTGTCCCCCTGACACTGTCCCTGACACTGTCCCTGACACTGTCCCCCTGACACTGTCCCCCTGACACTGTCCCTGACACTGTCCCTGACACTGTCCCTGACACTGTCCCCCTGACACTGTCCCCCTGACACTGTCCCTGACACTGTCCCTGACACTGTCCCCCTGACACTGTCCCCCTGACACTGTCCCTGACACTGTCCCTGACACTGTCCCCCTGACACTGTCCCTGACACTGTCCCTGACACTGTCCCCCTGACACTGTCCCCCTGACACTGTCCCCCTGACACTGTCCCTGAAACTGTCCCCCTGACACTGTCCCTGACACTGTCCCTGACACTGTCCCCCTGACACTGTCCCCCTGACACTGTCCCTGGCACTGTCCCTGACACTGTCCCCCTGACACTGTCCCCCTGACACTGTCCCCCTGACACTGTCCCTGACACTGTCCCCCTGACACTGTCCCCCTGACACTGTCCCTGACACTGTCCATGACACTGTCCCCCTGACACTGTCCCCCTGACACTGTCCCCCTGACACTGTCCCTGACACTGTCCCCCTGACACTGTCCCCCTGACACTGTCCCCCTGACACTGTCCCTGACACTGTCCCTGACACTGTCCCTGACACTGTCCCCCTGACACTGTCCCCCTGACACTGTCCCTGACACTGTCCCTGACACTGTCCCCCTGACACTGTCCCCCTGACACTGTCCCCCTGACACTGTCCCTGACACTGTCCCCCTGACACTGTCCCCCTGACACTGTCCCCCTGAGACTGTCCCTGACAGTGTCCCTGACACTGTGTCCCTGACACTGTCCCTGACACTGTCCCTGACACTGTCCCCCTGACACTGTCCCTGACACTGTCCCCCTGACACTGTCCCCCTGACACTGTCCCGCTGACGCTGTCCCTGACAGTGTCCCTGACACTGTCCCCCTGACACTGTCCCTGACACTGTCCCTGACACTGTCCCTGACACTGTCCCCCTGACACTGTCCCCCTGACACTGTCCCCCTGACACTGTCCCTGACACTGTCCCCCTGACACTGTCCCCCTGACACTGTCCCCCTGACACTGTCCCTGACACTGTCCCCCTGACACTGTCCCCCTGACACTGTCCCTGACACTGTCCCCCTGACACTGTCCCCCTGACACTGTCCCTGACACTGTCCCCCTGACACTGTCCCTGACACTGTCCCCCTGACACTGTCCCCCTGACACTGTCCCTGACACTGTCCCCCTGACACTGTCCCCCTGACACTGTCCCCCTGACACTGTCCCCCTGACACTGTCCCTGACACTGTCCGTGACACTGTCCCCCTGACACTGTCCCCCTGACACTGTCCCTGACACTGTCCCCCTGACACTGTCCCCCTGACACTGTCCCCCTGACACTGTCCCTGACACTGTCCCCCTGACACTGTCACTGACACTGTCCCCCTGACACTGTCCCCCTGACACTGTCCCCCTGACACTGTCCCTGATACTGTCCCCCTGACACTGTCCCCCTGACACTGTCCCCCTGACACTGTCCCTGACACTGTCCCTGACACTGTCCCCCTGACACTGTCCCTGACACTGTCCCTGACACTGTCCCCCTGACACTGTCCCCCTGACACTGTCCCCCTGACACTGTCCCCCTGACACTGTCCCCCTGACACTGTCCCTGACACTGTCCCTGACACTGTCCCCCTGACACTGTCCCTGACACTGTCCCCCTGACACTGTCCCTGACACTGTCCCCCTGACACTGTCCCCCTGACACTGTCCCCCTGACACTGTCCCTGACACTGTCCCCCTGACACTGTCCCTGACACTGTCCCTGACATTGTCCCCCTGACACTGTCCCTGACACTGTCCCCCTGACACTGTCCCCCTGACACTGTCCCTGACACTGTCCCCCTGACACTGTCCCTGACACTGTCCCCCTGACACTGTCCCTGACACTGTCCCCCTGACGCTGTCCCTGACACTGTCCCCCTGACACTGTCCCCTGACACTGTCCCTGACACTGTCCCTGACACTGTCCCCCTGACACTGTCCCTGACACTGTCCCTGACACTGTCCCTGACACTGTCCCCCTGACACTGTCCCTCTGACACTGTCCCCCTGACACTGTCCCTGACACTGTCCCTGACACTGTCCCTTAAACTGTCCCCCTGACACTGTCCCTGACACTGTCCCCCTGACACTGTCCCCCTGACACTGTCCCTGACACTGTCCCCCTGACACTGTCCCCCTGAAACTGTCCCTGACACTGTCCCCCTGAAACTGTCCCTGACACTGTCCCCCTGACACTGTCCCCCTGACACTGTCCCCCTGACACTGTCCCCTGACACTGTCCCTGACACTGTCCCACTGACACTGTCCCCCTGAAACTGTCCCCCTGACACTGTCCTTGACACTGTCCCCCTGACACTGTCCCTGACACTGTCCCTGACACTGTCCCTGACACTGTCCCCCTGACACTGTCCCCCTGACACTGTCCCTGACACTGTCCCCCTGTCACTGTCCCTGACACTGTCCCCCTGACACTGTCCCTGACACTGTCCCTGACACTGTCCCTGACACTGTCCCTGACACTGTCCCCCTGACACTGTCCCCCTGACACTGTCCCTGACACTGTCCCCCTGACACTGTCCCTGACACTGTCCCTGACACTGTCCCTGACACTGTCCCCCTGACACTGCCCCTGACACTGTCCCCCTGACACTGTCCCTGACACTGTCCCTGACACTGTCCCTGACACTGTCCCCCTGACACTGTCCCCCTGACACTGTCCCTGACACTGTCCCCCTGACACTGTCCCCCTGACACTGTCCCCCTGACACTGTCCCTGACACTGTCCCTGACACTGTCCCTGTCACTGTCCCTGACACTGTCCCCCTGACACTGTCCCTGACACTGTCCCCCTGACACTGTCCCTGACACTGTCCCTGACACTGTCCCCCTGACACTGTCCCTGACACTGTCCCCCTGACACTCTCCCTGACACTGTCCCTGACACTGTCCCTGACACTGTCCCCCTGACACTGTCCCTGACACTGTCCCTGACACTGTCCCTGACACTGTCCCCCTGACACTGTTCCTGACACTGTCCCTGACACTGTCCCTGACACTGTCCCTGACACTGTCCCTGTCACTGTCCCTGACACTGTCCCCCTGACACTGTCCCTGACACTGTCCCCCTGACACTGTCCCCCTGACACTGTCCCTGACACTGTCCCTGACACTGTCCCCCTGACACTGTCCCTGACAATGTCCCTGACACTGTCCCCCTGACACTGTCCCCCTGACACTGTCCCCATAACACTGTCCCTGACACTGTCCCCCTGACACTGTCCCTGACACTGTCCCCCTGACACTGTCCCCCTGACACTGTCCCTGACACTGTCCCCCTGACACTGTCCCCCTGACACTGTCCCTGACACTGTCCCTGACACTGTCCCTGACACTGTCCGCCTGAAACTGTCCCTGACACTGTCCCCCTGAAACTGTCCCTGACACTGTCCCACTGACATTGTCCCCCTGACACTGTCCCCCTGACACTGTCCCTGACACTGTCCCTGACACTGTCCCTGACACTGTCCCTGTCACTGTCCCCAGACACTGTCTCCCTGACACTGTCCCTGACACTGTCCCCCTGACACTGTCCCTGACACTGTCCCTGACACTGTCCCCCTGACACTGTCCCTGACACTGTCCCCCAGACAGTGTCCCCCTGACACTGTCCCTGAAACTGTCCCTGACACTGTCCCTGACACTGTCCCCCTGACACTGTCCCTGACACTGTCCCCCTGACACTGTCCCCCTGACACTGTCCCTGACACTGTCCCTGACACTGTCCCCCTGACACTGTCCCCCTGACACTGTCCCTGACACTGTCCCCCTGACACTGTCCCCCTGACACTGTCCCCCTGACACTGTCCCTGACACTGTCCCTGACACTGTCCCTGTCACTGTCCCTGACACTGTCCCCCTGACACTGTCCCTGACACTGTCCCTGACACTGTCCCCCTGACACTGTCCCTGACACTGTCCCTGACACTGTCCCCCTGACACTGTCCCTGACACTGTCCCCCTGACACTGTCCCCCTGACACTGTCCCCCTGACACTGTCCCTGACACTGTCCCTGACACTGTCCCTGACACTGTCCCTGACACTGTCCCCCTGACACTGTCCCCCTGACACTGTCCCTGACACTGTCCCCCTGACACTGTCCCCCTGGCACTGTCCCTGACACTGTCCCCCTGACACTGTCCCTGACACTGTCCCCCTGACACTGTCCCCCTGACACTGTCCCCCTGACACTGTCCCTGACACTGTCCCCCTGACACTGTCCCCCTGACACTGTCCCTGACACTGTCCCCCTGACACTGTCCCCCTGACACTGTCCCCCTGACACTGTCCCCCCGACACTGTCCCCCTGACACTGTCCCCCTGATACTGTCCCTGACACTGTCCACCTGACACTGTCCCTGACACTGTCCCCCTGACACTGTCCCTCTGACACTGTCCCCCTGATACTGTCCCTGACACTGTCCCCCTGATACTGTCCCTGACACTGTCCCCCTGACACTGTCCCTGACACTGTCCCTGACACTGTCCCCTGACACTGTCCCCCTGACACTGTCCCCCTGACACTGTCCCTGACACTGTCCCTGACACTGTCCCTGACACTGTCCCCCTGACACTGTCCCTGACACTGTCCCTTTCACTGTCCCTGACACTGTCCCCCTGACACTGTCCCTGACACTGTCCCCCTGACACTGTCCCCCTGACACTGTCCCCCTGACACTGTCCCTGACACTGTCCCCCTGACACTGTCCCCCTGACACTGTCCCTGACACTGTCCCCCTGACACTGTCCCTGACACTGTCCCTGACACTGTCCCCCTGACACTGTCCCCCTGACACTGTCCCCCTGACACTGTCCCTGACACTGTCCCCCTGACACTGTCCCCCTGACACTGTCCCTGACACTGTCCCTGACACTGTCCCCCTGACACTGTCCCTGACACTGTCCCCCTGACACTGTCCCCCTGACACTGTCCCCCTGACACTGTCCCTGACACTGTCCCTGACACTGTCCCCCTGACACTGTCCCCCTGACACTGTCCCTGACACTGTCCCCCTGACACTGTCCCCCTGACACTGTCCCTGACACTGCCCCCTGACACTGTCCCTGACACTGTCCCCCTGACACTGTCCCTGACACTGTCCCCCTGACACTGTCCCCCTGACACTGTCCCCCTGACACTGTCCCTGACACTGTCCCTGACACTGTCCCTGACACTGTCCCTGACACTGTCCCTGACACTGTCCCCCTGACACTGTCCCCCTGACACAGTCCCTGACACTGTCCCCCTGACACTGTCCCCCTGACACTGTCCCCCTGACACTGTCCCTGACACTGTCCCTGACACTGTCCCTGTCACTGTCCCTGACACTGTCCCCCTGACACTGTCCCTGACACTGTCCCTGACACTGTCCCCCTGACACTGTCCCTGACACTGTCCCTGACACTGTCCCCCTGACACTGTCCCTGACACTGTCCCCCTGACACTGTCCCCCTGACACTGTCCCCCTGACACTGTCCCTGACACTGTCCCTGACACTGTCCCTGACACTGTCCCTGACACTGTCCCCCTGACACTGTCCCCCTGACACTGTCCCTGACACTGTCCCCCTGACACTGTCCCCCTGGCACTGTCCCTGACACTGTCCCCCTGACACTGTCCCTGACACTGTCCCCCTGACACTGTCCCCCTGACACTGTCCCCCTGACACTGTCCCTGACACTGTCCCCCTGACACTGTCCCCTGACACTGTCCCTGACACTGTCCCCCTGACACTGTCCCCCTGACACTGTCCCCCTGACACTGTCCCCCTGACACTGTCCCCCTGATACTGTCCCTGACACTGTCCACCTGACACTGTCCCTGACACTGTCCCCCTGACACTGTCCCTCTGACACTGTCCCCCTGATACTGTCCCTGACACTGTCCCCCTGATACTGTCCCTGACACTGTCCCCCTGACACTGTCCCTGACACTGTCCCTGACACTGTCCCCTGACACTGTCCCCCTGACACTGTCCCCCTGACACTGTCCCTGACACTGTCCCTGACACTGTCCCTGACACTGTCCCCCTGACACTGTCCCTGACACTGTCCCTTTCACTGTCCCTGACACTGTCCCCCTGACACTGTCCCTGACACTGTCCCCCTGACACTGTCCCCCTGACACTGTCCCCCTGACACTGTCCCTGACACTGTCCCCCTGACACTGTCCCTGACACTGTCCCTGACACTGTCCCCCTGACACTGTCCCTGACACTGTCCCCCTGACACTGTCCCCCTGACACTGTCCCCCTGACACTGTCCCTGACACTGTCCCTGACACTGTCCCTGACACTGTCCCTGACACTGTCACCCTGACACTGTCCCCCTGACACTGTCCCTGACACTGTCCCCCTGACACTGTCCCCCTGGCACTGTCCCTGACACTGTCCCCCTGACACTGTCCCTGACACTGTCCCCCTGACACTGTCCCCCTGACACTGTCCCCCTGACACTGTCCCTGACACTGTCCCCCTGACACTGTCCCCCTGACACTGTCCCTGACACTGTCCCCCTGACACTGTCCCCCTGACACTGTCCCCCTGACACTGTCCCCCTGACACTGTCCCCCTGATACTGTCCCTGACACTGTCCACCTGACACTGTCCCTGACACTGTCCCCCTGACACTGTCCCTCTGACACTGTCCCCCTGATACTGTCCCTGACACTGTCCCCCTGATACTGTCCCTGACACTGTCCCCCTGACACTGTCCCTGACACTGTCCCTGACACTGTCCCCTGACACTGTCCCCCTGACACTGTCCCCCTGACACTGTCCCTGACACTGTCCCTGACACTGTCCCTGACACTGTCCCCCTGACACTGTCCCTGACACTGTCCCTTTCACTGTCCCTGACACTGTCCCCCTGACACTGTCCCTGACACTGTCCCCCTGACACTGTCCCCCTGACACTGTCCCCCTGACACTGTCCCTGACACTGTCCCCCTGACACTGTCCCCCTGACACTGTCCCTGACACTGTCCCCCTGACACTGTCCCTGACACTGTCCCTGACACTGTCCCCCTGACACTGTCCCCCTGACACTGTCCCCCTGACACTGTCCCTGACACTGTCCCCCTGACACTGTCCCCCTGACACTGTCCCTGACACTGTCCCTGACACTGTCCCCCTGACACTGTCCCCCTGACACTGTCCCCCTGACACTGTCCCCCTGACACTGTCCCCCTGACACTGTCCCCCTGACACTGTCCCTGACACTGTCCCTGACACTGTCCCCCTGACACTGTCCCCCTGACACTGTCCCTGACACTGTCCCCCTGACACTGTCCCCCTGACACTGTCCCCCTGACACTGTCCCCCTGACACTGTCCCCCTGACACTGTCCCTGACACTGTCCCTGACACTGTCCCCCTGACACTGTCCCCCTGACACTGTCCCTGACACTGTCCCCCTGACACTGTCCCCCTGACACTGTCCCTGACACTGCCCCCTGACACTGTCCCTGACACTGTCCCCGTGACACTATCCCTGACACTGTCCCCCTGACACTGTCCCCCTGACACTGTCCCCCTGACACTGTCCCTGACACTGTCCCCCTGACACTGTCCCCCTGACACTGTCCCTGACACTGTCCCTGACACTGTCCCCCTGACACTGTCCCCCTGACACTGTCCCTGACACTGTCCCCCTGACACTGTCCCTGACACTGTCCCTGACACTGTCCCTGACACTGTCCCCCTGACACTGTCCCCCTGACACTGTCCCCCTGACACTGTCCCTGACACTGTCCCCCTGACACTGTCCCTGACACTGTCCCCCTGACACTGTCCCCCTGACACTGTCCCTGACACTGTCCCTGACACTGTCCCTGACACTGTCCCCCTGACACTGTCCCCCTGACACTGTCCCCCTGACACTTTCCCCCTGACACTGTCCCCCTGACACAGTCCCCCTGACACTGTCCCTGACACTGTCCCTGACACTGTCTCCCTGACACTGTCCCCCTGACACTGTCCCTGACACTGTCCCTGACACTGTCCCCCTGACACTGTCCCTGACACTGTCCCTGACACTGTCCCTGACACTGTCCCCCTGACACTGTCCCCCTGACACTGTCCCTGACACTGTCCCTGACACTGTCCCCCTGACACTGTCCCCCTGACACTGTCCCTGACACTGTCCCTGACACTGTCCCCCTGACACTGTCCCTGACACTGTCCCTGACACTGTCCCCCTGACACTGTCCCCCTGACACTGTCCCCCTGACACTGTCCCTGACACTGTCCCCCTGACACTGTCCCTGACACTGTCCCTGACACTGTCCCCCTGACACTGTCCCCCTGACACTGTCCCTGACACTGTCCCTGACACTGTCCCCCTGACACTGTCCCCCTGACACTGTCCCCCTGACACTGTCCCTGACACTGTCCCCCTGACACTGTCCCCCTGACACTGTCCCTGACACTGTCCCTGACACTGTCCCCCTGACACTGTCCCCCTGACACTGTCCCCCTGACACTGTCCCCCTGACACTGTCCCCCTGACACTGTCCCTGACACTGTCCCTGACACTGTCCCCCTGACACTGTCCCCCTGACACTGTCCCTGACACTGTCCCTGACACTGTCCCCCTGACACTGTCCCCCTGACACTGTCCCCCTGACACTGTCCCTGACACTGTCCCCCTGACACTGTCCCCCTGACACTGTCCCCCTGAGACTGTCCCTGACACTGCCCCCTGACACTGTCCCTGACACTGTCCCCCTGACACTGTCCCTGACACTGTCCCCCTGACACTGTCCCCCTGACACTGTCCCCCTGACACTGTCCCTGACACTGTCCCTGACACTGTCCCTGACACTGTCCCTGACACTGTCCCTGACACTGTCCCCCTGACACTGTCCCCCTGACACAGTCCCTGACACTGTCCCCCTGACACTGTCCCCCTGACACTGTCCCCCTGACACTGTCCCTGACACTGTCCCTGACACTGTCCCTGTCACTGTCCCTGACACTGTCCCCCTGACACTGTCCCTGACACTGTCCCTGACACTGTCCCCCTGACACTGTCCCTGACACTGTCCCTGACACTGTCCCCCTGACACTGTCCCTGACACTGTCCCCCTGACACTGTCCCCCTGACACTGTCCCCCTGACACTGTCCCTGACACTGTCCCTGACACTGTCCCTGACACTGTCCCTGACACTGTCCCCCTGACACTGTCCCCCTGACACTGTCCCTGACACTGTCCCCCTGACACTGTCCCCCTGGCACTGTCCCTGACACTGTCCCCCTGACACTGTCCCTGACACTGTCCCCCTGACACTGTCCCCCTGACACTGTCCCCCTGACACTGTCCCTGACACTGTCCCCCTGACACTGTCCCCTGACACTGTCCCTGACACTGTCCCCCTGACACTGTCCCCCTGACACTGTCCCCCTGACACTGTCCCCCTGACACTGTCCCCCTGATACTGTCCCTGACACTGTCCACCTGACACTGTCCCTGACACTGTCCCCCTGACACTGTCCCTCTGACACTGTCCCCCTGATACTGTCCCTGACACTGTCCCCCTGATACTGTCCCTGACACTGTCCCCCTGACACTGTCCCTGACACTGTCCCTGACACTGTCCCCTGACACTGTCCCCCTGACACTGTCCCCCTGACACTGTCCCTGACACTGTCCCTGACACTGTCCCTGACACTGTCCCCCTGACACTGTCCCTGACACTGTCCCTTTCACTGTCCCTGACACTGTCCCCCTGACACTGTCCCTGACACTGTCCCCCTGACACTGTCCCCCTGACACTGTCCCCCTGACACTGTCCCTGACACTGTCCCCCTGACACTGTCCCTGACACTGTCCCTGACACTGTCCCCCTGACACTGTCCCTGACACTGTCCCCCTGACACTGTCCCCCTGACACTGTCCCCCTGACACTGTCCCTGACACTGTCCCTGACACTGTCCCTGACACTGTCCCTGACACTGTCACCCTGACACTGTCCCCCTGACACTGTCCCTGACACTGTCCCCCTGACACTGTCCCCCTGGCACTGTCCCTGACACTGTCCCCCTGACACTGTCCCTGACACTGTCCCCCTGACACTGTCCCCCTGACACTGTCCCCCTGACACTGTCCCTGACACTGTCCCCCTGACACTGTCCCCCTGACACTGTCCCTGACACTGTCCCCCTGACACTGTCCCCCTGACACTGTCCCCCTGACACTGTCCCCCTGACACTGTCCCCCTGATACTGTCCCTGACACTGTCCACCTGACACTGTCCCTGACACTGTCCCCCTGACACTGTCCCTCTGACACTGTCCCCCTGATACTGTCCCTGACACTGTCCCCCTGATACTGTCCCTGACACTGTCCCCCTGACACTGTCCCTGACACTGTCCCTGACACTGTCCCCTGACACTGTCCCCCTGACACTGTCCCCCTGACACTGTCCCTGACACTGTCCCTGACACTGTCCCTGACACTGTCCCCCTGACACTGTCCCTGACACTGTCCCTTTCACTGTCCCTGACACTGTCCCCCTGACACTGTCCCTGACACTGTCCCCCTGACACTGTCCCCCTGACACTGTCCCCCTGACACTGTCCCTGACACTGTCCCCCTGACACTGTCCCCCTGACACTGTCCCTGACACTGTCCCCCTGACACTGTCCCTGACACTGTCCCTGACACTGTCCCCCTGACACTGTCCCCCTGACACTGTCCCCCTGACACTGTCCCTGACACTGTCCCCCTGACACTGTCCCCCTGACACTGTCCCTGACACTGTCCCTGACACTGTCCCCCTGACACTGTCCCCCTGACACTGTCCCCCTGACACTGTCCCCCTGACACTGTCCCCCTGACACTGTCCCCCTGACACTGTCCCTGACACTGTCCCTGACACTGTCCCCCTGACACTGTCCCCCTGACACTGTCCCTGACACTGTCCCCCTGACACTGTCCCCCTGACACTGTCCCCCTGACACTGTCCCCCTGACACTGTCCCCCTGACACTGTCCCTGACACTGTCCCTGACACTGTCCCCCTGACACTGTCCCCCTGACACTGTCCCTGACACTGTCCCCCTGACACTGTCCCCCTGACACTGTCCCTGACACTGCCCCCTGACACTGTCCCTGACACTGTCCCCGTGACACTGTCCCTGACACTGTCCCCCTGACACTGTCCCCCTGACACTGTCCCCCTGACACTGTCCCTGACACTGTCCCCCTGACACTGTCCCCCTGACACTGTCCCTGACACTGTCCCTGACACTGTCCCCCTGACACTGTCCCCCTGACACTGTCCCTGACACTGTCCCCCTGACACTGTCCCTGACACTGTCCCTGACACTGTCCCTGACACTGTCCCCCTGACACTGTCCCCCTGACACTGTCCCCCTGACACTGTCCCTGACACTGTCCCCCTGACACTGTCCCTGACACTGTCCCCCTGACACTGTCCCCCTGACACTGTCCCTGACACTGTCCCTGACACTGTCCCTGACACTGTCCCCCTGACACTGTCCCCCTGACACTGTCCCCCTGACACTTTCCCCCTGACACTGTCCCCCTGACACAGTCCCCCTGACACTGTCCCTGACACTGTCCCTGACACTGTCTCCCTGACACTGTCCCCCTGACACTGTCCCTGACACTGTCCCTGACACTGTCCCCCTGACACTGTCCCTGACACTGTCCCTGACACTGTCCCTGACACTGTCCCCCTGACACTGTCCCCCTGACACTGTCCCTGACACTGTCCCTGACACTGTCCCCCTGACACTGTCCCCCTGACACTGTCCCTGACACTGTCCCTGACACTGTCCCCCTGACACTGTCCCTGACACTGTCCCTGACACTGTCCCCCTGACACTGTCCCCCTGACACTGTCCCCCTGACACTGTCCCTGACACTGTCCCCCTGACACTGTCCCTGACACTGTCCCTGACACTGTCCCCCTGACACTGTCCCCCTGACACTGTCCCTGACACTGTCCCTGACACTGTCCCCCTGACACTGTCCCCCTGACACTGTCCCCCTGACACTGTCCCTGACACTGTCCCCCTGACACTGTCCCCCTGACACTGTCCCTGACACTGTCCCTGACACTGTCCCCCTGACACTGTCCCCCTGACACTGTCCCCCTGACACTGTCCCCCTGACACTGTCCCCCTGACACTGTCCCTGACACTGTCCCTGACACTGTCCCCCTGACACTGTCCCCCTGACACTGTCCCTGACACTGTCCCTGACACTGTCCCCCTGACACTGTCCCCCTGACACTGTCCCCCTGACACTGTCCCTGACACTGTCCCCCTGACACTGTCCCCCTGACACTGTCCCCCTGAGACTGTCCCTGACAGTGTCCCTGACACTGTCCCCCTGACACTGTCCCCCTGACACTGTCCCTGACACTGTCCCCCTGACACTGTCCCCCTGACACTGTCCTCCTGACGCTGTCCCTGACAGTGTCCCTGACACTGTCCCCCTGACACTGTCCCTGACACTGTCCCTGACACTGTCCCTGACACTGTCCCCCTGACACTGTCCCCCTGACACTGTCCCCCTGACACTGTCCCTGACACTGTCCCCCTGACACTGTCCCCCTGACACTGTCCCTGACACTGTCCTCCTGACGCTGTCCCTGACAGTGTCCCTGACACTGTCCCCCTGACACTGTCCCTGACACTGTCCCTGACACTGTCCCTGACACTGTCCCCCTGACACTGTCCCCCTGACACTGTCCCCCTGACACTGTCCCTGACACTGTCCCTGACACTGTCCCCCTGACACTGTCCCTGACACTGTCCCTGACACTGTCCCCCTGACACTGTCCCTGACACTGTCCCTGACACTGTCCCCCTGACACTGTCCCTGACACTGTCCCTGACACTGTCCCCCTGACACTGTCCCCCTGACACTGTCCCTGACACTGTCCCCCTGACACTGTCCCCCTGACACTGTCCCTGACACTGTCCCTGACACTGTCCCTGACACTGTCCCCCTGACACTGTCCCCCTGACACTGTCCCCCTGACACTGTCCCTGACACTGTCCCTGACACTGTCCCCCTGACACTGTCCCCCTGACACTGTCCCTGACACTGTCCCTGACACTGTCCCTGACACTGTCCCCCTGACACTGTCCCCCTGACACTGTCCCTGACACTGTCCCCCTGACACTGTCCCCCTGACACTGTCCCTGACACTGTCCCTGACATTGTCCCTGACACTGTCCCTGACACTGTCCCCCTGACACTGTCCCCCTGACACTGTCCCCCTGACACTGTCCCTGACACTGTCCCCCTGACACTGTCCCCCTGACACTGTCCCTGACACTGTCCCTGACACTGTCCCCCTGACACTGTCCCCCAGACACTGTCCCCCTGACACTGTCCCTGACACTGTCCCCCTGACACTGTCCCTGACACTGTCCCCCTGACACTGTCCCTGACACTGTCCCTGACACTGTCCCCCTGACACTGTCCCCCAGACACTGTCCCTGACACTGTCCCTGACACTGTCCCCCTGACACTGTCCCCCTGACACTGTCCCTGACACTGTCCCCCTGACACTGTCCCCTGACACTGTCCCCCTGACACTGTCCCTGACACTGTCCCTGACACTGTCACTGACACTGTCCCTGACACTGTCCCCCTGACACTGTCCCTGACACTGTCCCTGACACTGTCCCTGACACTGTCCCTGACACTGTCCCCCTGACACTGTCCCTGACACTGTCCCTCACACTGTCCCCCTGACACTGTCCCCCTGACACTGTCGCCCTGACACTGTCCCCCTGACACTGTCCCTGACACTGTCCCCCTGACACTGTCCCCCTGACACTGTCCCTGACACTGTCCCCCTGACACTGTCCCTGACACTGTCCCTGACACTGTCCCCCTGACACTGTCCCTGACACTGTCCCCCTGACACTGTCCCCCTGACACTGTCCCCCTGACACTGTCCCCCTGACACAGTCCCTGACACTGTCCCTGACACTGTCCCCCTGACACTGTCCCCCTGACACAGTCCCTGACACTGTCCCTGACACTGTCCCTGACACTGTCCCCCTGACACTGTCCCTGACACTGTCCCTGACACTGTCCCCCTGACACTGTCCCTGACACTGTCCCCCTGACACTGTCCCTGACACTGTCCCTGACACTGTCCCCCTGACACTGTCCCCCTGACACTGTCCCTGACACTGTCCCTGACACTGTCCCTGACACTGTCCCCCTGACACTGTCCCTGACACTGTCCCTGACACTGTCCCTGTCACTGTCCCCCTGACACTGTCCCTGACACTGTCCCTGACACTGTCCCTGACACTGTCCCCCTGACACTGTGCCCCTGACACTGTCCCCCTGACACTGTCCCTGACACTGTCCCTGACACTGTCCCTGACACTGTCCCCCTGACACTGTCCCTGACACTGTCCCTGACACTGTCCCCCTGACACTGTCCCTGACACTGTCCCCCTGACACTGTCCCCCTGACACTGTCCCCCTGACACTGTCCCTGACACTGTCCCCCTGACACTGTCCCTGACACTGTCCCTGACACTGTCCCTGACACTGTCCCCCTGACACTGTCCCCCTGACACTGTCCCTGACACTGTCCCCCTGACACTGTCCCCCTGACACTGTCCCCCTGACACTGTCCCTGACACTGTCCCCCTGACACTGTCCCCCTGACACTGTCCCCCTGACACTGTCCCTGACACTGTCCCTGACACTGTCCCTGACACTGTCCCCCTGACACTGTCCCCCTGACACTGTCCCTGACACTGTCCCTGACACTGTCCCCCTGACACTGTCCCCCTGACACTGTCCCTGACAGTGTCCCTGACACTGTCCCCCTGACACTGTCCCCCTGACACTGTCCCTGACACTGTCCCTGACACTGTCCCCCTGACACTGTCCCTGACACTGTCCCTGACACTGTCCCCCTGACACTGTCCCCCTGACACTGTCCCCCTGACACTGTCCCTGACAGTGTCCCTGACACTGTCCCCCTGACACTGTCCCTGACACTGTCCCTGACACTGTCCCCCTGACACTGTCCCCCTGACACTGTCCCTGACACTGTCACCCTGACACTGTCCCCCTGACACTGTCCCTGACACTGTCCCCCTAACACTGTCCCCCTGACACTGTCCCCCTGACACTGTCCCCCTGACACTGTCCCTGACACTGTCCCCCTGACACTGTCCCCCTGACACTGTCCCCCTGACACTGTCCCCCTGACACTGTCCCTGACACTGTCCCCCTGACACTGTCCCTGACACTGTCCCCCTGACACTGTCCCCCTGACACTGTCCCTGACACTGTCCCCCTGACACTGTCCCTGACACTGTCCCCCTGACACTGTCCCTGACACTGTCCCTGACACTGTCCCTGACACTGTCCCCCTGACACTGTCCCTGACACTGTCCCTGACAATGTCCCCCTGACACTGTCCCCCTGACACTGTCCCCCTGACACTGTCCCATTGACACTGTCCCTGACACTGTCCCCCTGACACTGTCCCCCTGACACTGTCCCCCTGACACTGTCCCTGACACTGTCCCTGACACTGTACCCCTGACACTGTCCTCCTGACACTGTCCCCCTGACACTGTCCCTGACACTGTCTCTAACACTGTCCCCCTGACACTGTCCCTGACACTGTCCCCCTGACACTGTCCCTGACACTGTCCCCCTTACACTGTCCCCCTGACACTGTCCCTGACACTGTCCCCCTGACACTGTCCCCCTGACACTGTCCCCCTGACACTGTCCCTGACACTGTCCCCCTGACACTGTCCCCCGACACTGTCCCTGACACTGTCCCTGACACTGTCCCCCTGACACTGTCCCTGACACTGTCCGTGACACTGTCCCCCTGGCACTGTCCCCCTGACACTGTCCCTGACACTGTCCGCCTGACACTGTCCCCCTGACACTGTCCCTGACACTGTCCCTGACACTGTCCCCCTGACACTGTCCCTGACACTGTCCCCCTGACACTGTCCCCCTGACACTGTCGCTGACACTGTCCGCCTGACACTGTCCCCCTGACACTGTCCCCCTGACACTGTCCCTGACACTGTCCCCCTGACACTGTCCCCCTGACACTGTCCCCCTGACACTGTCCCCCTGACACTGTCCCTGACACTGTCCCCCTGACACTGTCCCTGACCCTGTCCCCCTGACACTGTCCCTGACACTGTCCCCCTGACACTGTCCCTGACACTGTCCCCCTGACACTGTCCCCTGACACTGTCCCCCTGACACTGTCCCTGACACTGTCCCCCTGACACTGTCCCCCTGACACTGTCCCCCTGACACTGTCCCTGACACTGTCCCTGACACTGTCCCCCTGACACTGTCCCTGACACTGTCCCCCTGACACTGTCCCCCTGACACTGTCCCCCTGACACTGTCCCTGACACTGTCCCCCTGACACTGTCCCCCTGACACTGTGTCCCTGACACTGTCCCCCTGACACTGTCCCCCTGACACTGTCCCCCTGACACTGTCCCTGACACTGTCCCCCTGACACTGTCCCCCTGACACTGTCCCCCTGACACTGTTCCCCTGACACTGTCCCTGACACTGTCCCCCTGACACTGTCCCCCTGACACTGTCCCTGACACTGTTCCTGACACTGTCCCCCTGACACTGTCCCCCTGACACTGTCCCTGACACTGTCCCCCTGACACTGTCCCTGACACTGTCCCCCTGAAACTGTCCCTGACACTGTCCCCCTGACACTGTCCCTGACACTGTCCCTGACACTGTCCCTGACACTGTCCCCCTGACACTGTCCCCCTGACAATGTCCCCCTGACACTGTCCCCCTGACACTGTCCCTGACACTGTCCCTGACACTGTCCCCCTGACACTGTCCCTGACACTGTCCCTGACACTGTCCCCCTGACACTGTCCCCCTAACACTGTCCCTGAAACTGTCCCCCTGACTCTGTCCCCCTGACACTGTCCCCCTGACACTGTCCCCCTGACACTGTCCCTGACACTGTCCCCCTGACACTGTCCCTGACACTGTCCCTGACAATGTCCCCCTGACACTGTCCCCCTGACACAGTCCCCCTGACACTGTCCCATTGACACTGTCCCTGACACTGTCCCCCTGACACTGTCCCCCTGACACTGTCCCTGACACTGTCCCTGACACTGTACCCCTGACACTGTCCTCCTGACACTGTCCCCCTGACACTGTCCCTGACACTGTCTCTAACACTGTCCCCCTGACACTGTCCCTGACACTGTCCCCCTGACACTGTCCCTGACACTGTCCCCCTGACACTGTCCCCCTGACACTGTCCCTGACACTGTCCCCCTGACACTGTCCCCCTGACACTGTCCCCCTGACACTGTCCCTGACACTGTCCCCCTGACACTGTCCCCCGACACTGTCCCTGACACTGTCCCTGACACTGTCCCCCTGACACTGTCCCTGACACTGTCCCTGACACTGTCCCCCTGACACTGTCCCCCTGACACTGTCCCTGACACTGTCCCCCTGACACTGTCCCCCTGACACTGTCCCTGACACTGTCCCTGACACTGCCCCCCTGACACTGTCCCTGACACTGTCCCCCTGACACTGTCCCCCTGACACTGTCGCTGACACTGTCCGCCTGACACTGTCCCCCTGACACTGTCCCCCTGACACTGTCCCTGACACTGTCCCCCTGACACTGTCCCCCTGACACTGTCCCCCTGACACTGTCCCTGACTCTGTCCCCCTGACACTGTCCCTGACTCTGTCCCCCTGACACTGTCCCTGACACTGTCCCCCTGACACTGTCCCTGACACTGTCCCCCTGACACTGTCCCCTGACACTGTCCCCCTGACACTGTCCCTGACACTGTCCCCCTGACACTGTCCCCCTGACACTGTCCCCCTGACACTGTCCCTGAAACTGTCCCTGACACTGTCCCCCTGACACTGTCCCTGACACTGTCCCCCTGACACTGTCCCCCTGACACTGTCCCCCTGACACTGTCCCTGACACTGTCCCCCTGACACTGTTCCCCTGACACTGTCCCCCTGACACTGTCCCCTGACACTGTCCCCCTGACACTGTCCCTGACACTGTCCCCCTGACACTGTCCCCCTGACACTGTCCCCCTGACACTGTCCCTGACACTGTCCCTGACACTGTCCCCCTGACACTGTCCCTGACACTGTCCCCCTGACACTGTCCCTGACACTGTCCCCCTGACACTGTCCCCCTGACACTGTCCCTGACACTGTCCCTGACACTGTCCCCCTGACACTGTCCCCCTGACACTGTCCCCCTGACACTGTGTCCCTGACACTGTCCCTGACACTGTCCCCCTGACACTGTTCCCCTGACACTGTGTCCCTGACACTGTGTCCCTGACACTGTCCCCCTGACACTGTCCCCCTGACACTGTCCCCCTGACACTGTCCCTGACACTGTCCCCCTGACACTGTCCCCCTGACACTGTCCCCCTGACACTGTTCCCCTGACACTGTCCCTGACACTGTCCCCCTGACACTGTCCTCCTGACACTGTCCCTGACACTGTTCCTGACACTGTCCCCCTGACACTGTCCCCCTGACACTGTCCCTGACACTGTCCCCCTGACACTGTCCCTGACACTGTCCCCCTGAAACTGTCCCTGACACTGTCCCCCTGACACTGTCCCTGACACTGTCCCTGACACTGTCCCTGACACTGTCCCCCTGACACTGTCCCCCTGACAATGTCCCCCTGACACTGTCCCCCTGACACTGTCCCTGACACTGTCCCTGACACTGTCCCCCTGACACTGTCCCTGACACTGTCCCTGACACTGTCCCCCTGACACTGTCCCCCTAACACTGTCCCTGAAACTGTCCCCCTGACTCTGTCCCCCTGACACTGTCCCCCTGACACTGTCCCCCTGACACTGTCCCTGACACTGTCCCCCTGACACTGTCCCCCTGACACTGTCCCTGACACTGTCCCCCTGAAACTGTCCCTGACACTGTCCCCCTGACACTGTCCCTGACACTGTCCCTGACACTGTCCTTGACACTGTCCCCCTGACATTGTCCCCCTGACACTGTCCCCCTGACACTGTCCCCCTGACACTGTCCCTGACACTGTCCCTGACACTGTCCCCCTGACACTGTCCCCCTGACACTGTCCCTGACACTGTCCCTGACACTGTCCCTGACACTGTCCTTGACACTGTCCCCCTGACATTGTCCCCCTGACACTGTCCCCCTGACACTGTCCCCCTGACACTGTCCCTGACACTGTCCCTGACACTGTCCCCCTGACACTGTCCCCCTGACACTGTCCCCCTGACACTGTCCCTGAAACTGTCCCTTACACTGTCCCCCTGACACTGTCCCTGACACTGTCCCCCTGACACTGTCCCTGACACTGTCCCCCTGACACTGTCCCCCTGACACTGTCCCTGACACTGTCCCCCTGACACTGTCCCCCTGACACTGTCCCTGACACTGTCCCCCTGACACTGTCCCCCTGACACTGTCCCTGACACTGTCCCTGACACTGTCCCCCTGACACTGTCCCCCTGACACTGTCCCTGACACTGTCCCTGACACTGTCCCTGACACTGTCCCCCTGACACTGTCCCTTACACTGTCCCTGACACTGTCCCCCTGACACTGTCCCCCTGACACTGTCCCCCTGACACTGTCCCTGACACTGTCCCCCTGACACTGTCCCTGACACTGTCCCCCTGACACTGTCCCTGACACTGTACCTGACACTGTCCCCCTGACACTGTCCCCCTGACACTGTCCCCCTGACACTGTCCCTGACACTGTCCCCCTGACACTGTCCCTGACACTGTCCCTGACACTGTCCCCCTGACACTGTCCCCCTGACACTGTCCCTGACACTGTCCCTGACACTGTCCCTGACACTGTCCCCCTGACACTGTCCCCCTGAAACTGTCCCCCTGACACTGTCCCCCTGACACTGTCCCTGACACTGTCCCCCTGACACTGTCCCTGACACTGTCCCCCTGACACTGTCCCTGACACTGTCCCCCTGACACTGTCCCTGACACTGTCCCCCTGACACTGTCCCTGACACTGTCCCTGACACTGTCCCCCTGACACTGTCCCCCTGACACTGTCCGCCTGACACTGTCCCCCTGACACTGTCCCTGACACATTCCCTGACACTGTCCCCCTTACACTGTCCCCCTGACACTGTCCCCCTGACACTGTCCCCCTGACACTGTCCCTGACACTGTCCCCCTGACACTGTCCCTGACACTGTCCCCCTGACACTGTCCCTGACACTGTCCCTGACACTGTCCCCCTGACACTGTCCCCCTGACACTGTCCCCCTGACACTGTGTCCCTGACACTGTGTCCCTGACACTGTCCCCCTGACACTGTCCCCCTGACACTGTCCCTGACACTGTCCCCCTGACACTGTCCCTGACACTGTCCCCCTGACACTGTCCCCCTGACACTGTCCCCCTGACACTGTCCCCCTGACACTGTCCCTGACACTGTCCCCCTGACACTGTCCCCCTGACACTGTCCCTGACACTGTCCCCCTGACACTGTCCCTGACACTGTCCCTGACACTGTCCCTGACACTGTCCCTGACACTGTCCCCCTGACACTGTCCCTGACACTGTCCCTGACACTGTCCCCCTGACACTGTCCCTGACACTGTCCCCCTGACACTGTCCCCCTGACACTGTCCCCCTGACACTGTCCCTGACACTGTCCCTGACACTGTCCCCCTGACACTGTCCCTGACACTGTCCCCCTGACACTGTCCCTGACACTGTCCCTGACACTGTCCCCCTGACACTGTCCCCCTGACACTGTCCCTGACACTGTCCCCCTGACACTGTCCCCCTGACACTGTCCCCCTGACAGTGTCCCCCTGACACTGTCCCTGACACTGTCCCCCTGACAGTGTCCCCCTGACACTGTCCCTGACACTGTCCCCCTGACACTGTCCCTGACACTGTCCCTGACACTGTCCCCCTGACACTGTCCCTGACACTGTCCCCCTGACACTGTCCCCCTAACACTGTCCCCCTGACACTGTCCCCCTGACACTGTCCCTGACACTGTCCCTGACACTGTCCCCCTGACACTGTCCCCCTGACACTGTCCCTGACACTGTCCCCCTGACACTGTCCCCCTGACACTGTCCCTGACACTGTCCCCCTGACACTGTCCCTGACACTGTCCCCCTGACACTGTCCCCCTGACACTGTCCCCCTAACACTGTCCCTGACACTGTCCCCCTGACACTGTCCCTGACACTGTCCCCCTGACACTGTCCCCCTGACACTGTCCCTGACACTGTCCCTGACACTGTCCCCCTGACACTGTCCCTGACACTGTCCCTGACACTGTCCCCCTGACACTGTCCCTGACACTGTCCCTGACACTGTCCCCCTGACACTGTCCCTGACACTGTCCCCCTGACACTGTCCCCCTGACACTGTCCCCCTGACACTGTCTCTGACACTGTCCCTGACACTGTCCCTGACACTGTCCCCCTGACACTGTCCCCCTGACACTGTCCACCTGACACTGTCCCTGACACTGTCCCCCTGACACTGTCCCCCTGACACTGTCCCCCTGACACTGTCCCTGACACTGTCCCTGACACTGTCCCCCTGACACTGTCACCCTGACACTGTCCCCCTGACACTGTCCCCCTGACACTGTCCCTGACACTGTCCCCCTGACACTGTCCCCCTGACACTGTCCCCCTGACACTGTCCCCCTGACACTGTCCCTGACACTGTCCCCCTGACACTGTCCCCCTGACACTGTCCCCCTGACACTGTCCCTGACACTGTCCCTTACACTGTCCCCCTGACACTGTCCCCCTGACACTGTCCCTGACACTGTCCCTGACACTGTCCCTGACACTGTCCCCCTGACACTGTCCCCCTGACACTGTCCCTGACACTGTCCCCCTGACACTGTCCCTGGCACTGTCCCTGACACTGTCCCCCTGACACTGTCCCCCTGACACTGTCCCCCTGACACTGTCCCTGACACTGTCCCTGACACTGTCCCTGACACTGTCCCCCTGACACTGTCCCTGACACTGTCCCCCTGACACTGTCCCTGACACTGTACCTGACACTGTCCCCCTGACACTGTCCCCCTGACACTGTCCCCCTGACACTGTCCCCCTGACACTGACCCTGACACTGTCCCCCTGACACTGTCCCTGACACTGTCCCTGACACTGTCCCCCTGACACTGTCCCCCTGACACTGTCCCTGACACTGTCCCTGACACTGTCCCTGACACTGTCCCCCTGACACTGTCCCCCTGAAACTGTCCCCCTGACACTGTCCCCCTGACACTGTCCCTGACACTGTCCCCCTGACACTGTCCCTGACACTGTCCCCCTGACACTGTCCCTGACACTGTCCCCCTGACACTGTCCCTGACACTGTCCCCCTGACACTGTCCCTGACACTGTCCCCCTGACACTGTCCCTGACACTGTCCCTGACACTGTCCCCCTGACACTGTCCCCCTGACACTGTCCCCCTGACACTGTCCCCCTGACACTGTGTCCCTGACACTGTCCCCCTGACACTGTCCCCCTGACACTGTCCCTGACACTGTCCCCCTGACACTGTCCCTGACACTGTCCCTGACACTGTCCCCCTGACACTGTCCCCCTGACACTGTCCCCCTGACACTGTCCCTGACACTGTCCCTGACACTGTCCCCCTGACACTGTCCCTGACACTGTCCCTGACACTGTCCCCCTGACACTGTCCCTGACACTGTCCCTGACACTGTCCCTGACACTGTCCCTGACACTGCCCCCCTGACACTGTCCCTGACACTGTCCCTGACACTGTCCCCCTGACACTGTCCCTGACACTGTCCCCCTGACACTGTCCCCCTGACACTGTCCCCCTGACACTGTCCCTGACACTGTCCCTGACACTGTCCCCCTGACACTGTCCCCCTGACACTGTCCCCCTGACACTGTCCCCCTGACACTGTCCCTGACACTGTCCCCTGACACTGTCCCTGACACTGTCCCCCTGACACTGTCCCTGACACTGTCCCCCTGACACTGTCCCTGACACTGTCCCTGACACTGTCCCCCTGACACTGTCCCCCTGACACTGTCCCTGACACTGTCCCCCTGACACTGTCCCCCTGACACTGTCCCCCTGACAGTGTCCCCCTGACACTGTCCCTGACACTGTCCCCCTGACAGTGTCCCCCTGACACTGTCCCTGACAATGTCCCCCTGACACTGTCCCTGACACTGTCCCTGACACTGTCCCCCTGACACTGTCCCTGACACTGTCCCCCTGACACTGTCCCCCTAACACTGTCCCCCTGACACTGTCCCCCTAACACTGTCCCCTGACACTGTCCCCCTGACACTGTCCCTGACACTGTCCCCCTGACACTGTCCCCCTGACACTGTCCCCCTGACACTGTCCCCCTGACACTGTCCCTGACACTGTCCCCCTGACACTGTCCCTGACACTGTCCCCCTGACACTGTCCCCCTGACACTGTCCCCCTAACACTGTCCCTGACTCTGTCCCCTGACACTGTCCCTGACACTGTCCCCCTGACACTGTCCCCCTGACACTGTCCCTGACACTGTCCCTGACACTGTCCCCCTGACACTGTCCCTGACACTGTCCCTGACACTGTCCCCCTGACACTGTCCCTGACACTGTCCCTGACACTGTCCCCCTGACACTGTCCCTGACACTGTCCCCCTGACACTGTCCCCCTGACACTGTCCCCCTGACACTGTCTCTGACACTGTCCCTGACACTGTCCCTGACACTGTCCCCCTGACACTGTCCCCCTGACACTGTCCCTGACACTGTCCCCCTGACACTGTCCCCCTGACACTGTCCCCCTGACACTGTCCCTGACACTGTCCCTGACACTGTCCCCCTGACACTGTCACCCTGACACTGTCCCCCTGACACTGTCCCCCTGACACTGTCCCTGACACTGTCCCCCTGACACTGTCCCCCTGACACTGTCCCCCTGACACTGTCCCCCTGACACTGTCCCTGACACTGTCCCCTGACACTGTCCCCCTGACACTGTCCCCCTGACACTGTCCCTGACACTGTCCCTTACACTGTCCCCCTGACACTGTCCCCCTGACACTGTCCCTGACACTGTCCCTGACACTGTCCCTGACACTGTCCCCCTGACACTGTCCCCCTGACACTGTCCCTGACACTGTCCCCCTGACACTGTCCCTGGCACTGTCCCTGACACTGTCCCCCTGACACTGTCCCCCTGACACTGTCCCCCTGACACTGTCCCTGACACTGTCCCTGACACTGTCCCTGACACTGTCCCCCTGACACTGTCCCTGACACTGTCCCTGACACTGTCCCCCTGACACTGTCCCTGACACTGTCCCTGACACTGTCCCTGACACTGTCCCCACTGTCCCTGACACTGTCCCCCTGACACTGTCCCCCTGACACTGTCCCCTGACACTGTCCCCCTGACACTGTCCCCTGACACTGTCCCTGACACTGTCCCCTGACACTGTCCCTGACACTGTCCCTGACACTGTCCCCCTGACACTGTCCCCTGACACTGTCCCCCTGACACTGTCCCCTGACACTGTCCCCTGACACTGTCCCTGACACTGTCCCCCTGACACTGTCCCCCTGACACTGTCCCCCTGACACTGTCCCCCTGACACTGTCCCTGACACTGTCCCTGACCCTGTCCCCCTGACACTGTCCCCTGACACTGTCCCCTGACACTGTCCCCTGACACTGTCCCTGACACTGTCCCCCTGATACTGTCCCCCTGACACTGTCCCTGACACTGTCCCCCTGACACTGTCCCCCTGACACTGTCCCCCTGACACTGTCCCTGACACTGTCCCCCTGACACTGTCCCCCCTGACACTGTCCCCCTGACACTGTCCCTGACACTGTCCCCCTGACACTGTCCCCTGACACTGTCCCCCTGACACTGTCCCCTGACACTGTCCCCTGACACTGTCCCCCCTGACACTGTCCCCCTGACACTGTCCCTGACACTGTCCCTGACACTGTCCCCTGACACTGTCCCCCTGACACTGTCCCCCTGACACTGTCCCTGACACTCTCCCCCTGACACTGTCCCCCTGACACTGTCCCTGACACTGTCCCTGACACTGTCCCTGACACTGTCCCCCTGACACTGTCCCCCTGACACTGTCCCTGACACTGTCCCCCTGACACTGTCCCCCTGACACTGTCCCCCTGACAGTGTCCCCCTGACACTGTCCCTGACACTGTCCCCCTGACAGTATCCCCTGACACTGTCCCTGACACTGTCCCCCTGACACTGTCCCCTGACACTGTCCCTGACACTGTCCCCCTGACACTGTCCCTGACACTGTCCCCCTGACACTGTCCCCCTGACACTGTCCCCCTGACACTGTCCCCCTGACACTGTCCCTGACACTGTCCCTGACACTGTCCCCCTGACACTGTCCCCCTGACACTGTCCCTGACACTGTCCCCCTGACACTGTCCCCCTGACACTGTCCCTGACACTGTCCCCCTGACACTGTCCCTGACACTGTCCCCCTGACACTGTCCCCCTGACACTGTCCCCCTAACACTGTCCCTGACACTGTCCCCCTGACACTGTCCCTGACACTGTCCCCCTGACACTGTCCCCCTGACACTGTCCCTGACACTGTCCCCTGACACTGTCCCCCTGACACTGTCCCTGACACTGTCCCTGACACTGTCCCCCTGACACTGTCCCCTGACACTGTCCCTGACACTGTCCCCCTGACACTGTCCCTGACACTGTCCCCCTGACACTGTCCCCCTGACACTGTCTCTGACACTGTCCCTGACACTGTCCCTGACACTGTCCCCCTGACACTGTCCCCCTGACACTGTCCCCCTGACACTGTCCCTGACACTGTCCCTGACACTGTCCCCCTGACACTGTCCCCCTGACACTGTCCCTGACACTGTCCCCTGACACTGTCCCTGACACTGTCCCCCTGACACTGTCCCCCTGACACTGTCCCCTGACACTGTCCCCCTGACACTGTCCCCTGACACTGTCCCTGACACTGTCCCCCTGACACTGTCCCCCTGACACTGTCCCCCTGACACTGTCCCCTGACACTGTCCCTGACACTGTCCCTGACACTGTCCCCCTGACACTGTCCCTGACACTGTCCCTGACACTGTCCCCCTGACACTGTCCCTGACACTGTCCCTGACACTGTCCCTGACACTGTCCCCCTGACACTGTCCCCTGACACTGTCCCCTGACACTGTCCCCCTGACACTGTCCCCCTGACACTGTCCCCCTGACACTGTCCCCCTGACACTGTCCCTGACACTGTCCCTGACACTGTCCCCCTGACACTGTCCCTGACACTGTCCCTGACACTGTCCCCCTGACACTGTCCCTGACACTGTCCCCCTGACACTGTCCCTGACACTGTCCCTGACACTGTCCCTGACACTGTCCCCCTGACACTGTCCCCCTGACACTGTCCCCCTGACACTGTCCCCCTGACACTGTCCCTGACACTGTCCCTGACCCTGTCCCCCTGACACTGTCCCTGACACTGTCCCTGACACTGTCCCCCTGACACTGTCCCTGACACTGTCCCCCTGATACTGTCCCCCTGACACTGTCCCTGACACTGTCCCCCTGACACTGTCCCCCTGACACTGTCCCCCTGACACTGTCCCTGACACTGTCCCCCTGACACTGTCCCCCTGACACTGTCCCCCTGACACTGTCCCTGACACTGTCCCCCTGACACTGTCCCCCTGACACTGTCCCCCTGACACTGTCCCTGACACTGTCCCTGACACTGTCCCCCTGACACTGTCCCCCTGACACTGTCCCTGACACTGTCCCTGACACTGTCCCTGACACTGTCCCCCTGACACTGTCCCCCTGACACTGTCCCTGACACTCTCCCCCTGACACTGTCCCCCTGACACTGTCCCTGACACTGTCCCTGACACTGTCCCTGACACTGTCCCCCTGACACTGTCCCCCTGACACTGTCCCTGACACTGTCCCCCTGACACTGTCCCCCTGACACTGTCCCCCTGACAGTGTCCCCCTGACACTGTCCCTGACACTGTCCCCCTGACAGTATCCCCCTGACACTGTCCCTGACACTGTCCCCCTGACACTGTCCCTGACACTGTCCCTGACACTGTCCCCCTGACACTGTCCCTGACACTGTCCCCCTGACACTGTCCCCCTAACACTGTCCCCCTGACACTGTCCCCCTGACACTGTCCCTGACACTGTCCCTGACACTGTCCCCCTGACACTGTCCCCCTGACACTGTCCCTGACACTGTCCCCCTGACACTGTCCCCCTGACACTGTCCCTGACACTGTCCCCCTGACACTGTCCCTGACACTGTCCCCCTGACACTGTCCCCCTGACACTGTCCCCTTAACACTGTCCCTGACACTGTCCCCCTGACACTGTCCCTGACACTGTCCCCCTGACACTGTCCCCCTGACACTGTCCCTGACACTGTCCCCCTGACACTGTCCCTGACACTGTCCCTGACACTGTCCCCCTGACACTGTCCCTGACACTGTCCCTGACACTGTCCCCCTGACACTGTCCCTGACACTGTCCCCCTGACACTGTCCCCCTGACACTGTCTCTGACACTGTCCCTGACACTGTCCCTGACACTGTCCCCCTGACACTGTCCCCCTGACACTGTCCCCCTGACACTGTCCCTGACACTGTCCCCCTGACACTGTCCCCCTGAAACTGTCCCCCTGACACTGTCCCTGACACTGTCCCTGACACTGTCCCCCTGACACTGTCACCCTGACACTGTCCCCCTGACACTGTCCCCCTGACACTGTCCCTGACACTGTCCCCCTGACACTGTCCCCCTGACACTGTCCCCCTGACACTGTCCCCCTGACACTGTCCCCCTGACACTGTCCCCCTGACACTGTCCCCCTGACACTGTCCCTGACACTGTCCCTTACACTGTCCCCCTGACACTGTCCCCCTGACACTGTCCCTGACACTGTCCCTGACACTGTCCCTGACACTGTCCCCCTGACACTGTCCCCCTGACACTGTCCCTGACACTGTCCCCCTGACACTGTCCCTGGCACTGTCCCTGACACTGTCCCCCTGACACTGTCCCCCTGACACTGTCCCCCTGACACTGTCCCTGACACTGTCCCTGACACTGTCCCTGACACTGTCCCCCTGACACTGTCCCTGACACTGTCCCCCTGACACTGTCCCTGACACTGTACCTGACACTGTCCCCCTGACACTGTCCCCCTGACACTGTCCCCCTGACACTGTCCCCCTGACACTGTCCCTGACACTGTCCCCCTGACACTGTCCCTGACACTGTCCCTGACACTGTCCCCCTGACACTGTCCCCCTGACACTGTCCCTGACACTGTCCCTGACACTGTCCCCCTGACACTGTCCCCCTGAAACTGTCCCCCTGACACTGTCCCCCTGACACTGTCCCTGACACTGTCCCCCTGACACTGTCCCTGACACTGTCCCCCTGACACTGTCCCTGACACTGTCCCCCTGACACTGTCCCTGACACTGTCCCCCTGACACTGTCCCTGACACTGTCCCTGACACTGTCCCCCTGACACTGTCCCCCTGACACTGTCCCCCTGACACTGTCCCCCTGACACTGTCCCTGACACATTCCCTGACACTGTCCCCCTTACACTGTCCCCCTGACACTGTCCCCCTGACACTGTCCCCCTGACACTGTCCCTGACACTGTCCCCCTGACACTGTCCCTGACACTGTCCCCCTGACACTGTCCCTGACACTGTCCCTGACACTGTCCCCCTGACACTGTCCCCCTGACACTGTCCCCCTGACACTGTCCCCCTGACACTGTGTCCCTGACACTGTCCCCCTGACACTGTCCCCCTGACACTGTCCCTGACACTGTCCCCCTGACACTGTCCCTGACACTGTCCCTGACACTGTCCCCCTGACACTGTCCCCCTGACACTGTCCCCCTGACACTGTCCCTGACACTGTCCCTGACACTGTCCCCCTGACACTGTCCCTGACACTGTCCCTGACACTGTCCCCCTGACACTGTCCCTGACACTGTCCCTGACACTGTCCCTGACACTGTCCCTGACACTGTCCCCCTGACACTGTCCCTGACACTGTCCCTGACACTGTCCCCCTGACACTGTCCCTGACACTGTCCCCCTGACACTGTCCCCCTGACACTGTCCCCCTGACACTGTCCCTGACACTGTCCCTGACACTGTCCCCCTGACACTGTCCCCCTGACACTGTCCCCCTGACACTGTCCCCCTGACACTGTCCCTGACACTGTCCCCTGACACTGTCCCTGACACTGTCCCCCTGACACTGTCCCTGACACTGTCCCCCTGACACTGTCCCTGACACTGTCCCTGACACTGTCCCCCTGACACTGTCCCCCTGACACTGTCCCTGACACTGTCCCCCTGACACTGTCCCCCTGACACTGTCCCCCTGACAGTGTCCCCCTGACACTGTCCCTGACACTGTCCCCCTGACAGTGTCCCCCTGACACTGTCCCTGACACTGTCCCCCTGACACTGTCCCTGACACTGTCCCTGACACTGTCCCCCTGACACTGTCCCTGACACTGTCCCCCTGACACTGTCCCCCTAACACTGTCCCCCTGACACTGTCCCCCTAACACTGTCCCCCTGACACTGTCCCCCTGACACTGTCCCTGACACTGTCCCCCTGACACTGTCCCCCTGACACTGTCCCTGACACTGTCCCCCTGACACTGTCCCCCTGACACTGTCCCTGACACTGTCCCCCTGACACTGTCCCTGACACTGTCCCCCTGACACTGTCCCCCTGACACTGTCCCCCTAACACTGTCCCTGACACTGTCCCCCTGACACTGTCCCTGACACTGTCCCCCTGACACTGTCCCCCTGACACTGTCCCTGACACTGTCCCTGACACTGTCCCCCTGACACTGTCCCTGACACTGTCCCTGACACTGTCCCCCTGACACTGTCCCTGACACTGTCCCTGACACTGTCCCCCTGACACTGTCCCTGACACTGTCCCCCTGACACTGTCCCCCTGACACTGTCCCCCTGACACTGTCTCTGACACTGTCCCTGACACTGTCCCTGACACTGTCCCCCTGACACTGTCCCCCTGACACTGTCCCTGACACTGTCCCCCTGACACTGTCCCCCTGACACTGTCCCCCTGACACTGTCCCTGACACTGTCCCTGACACTGTCCCCCTGACACTGTCCCCCTGACACTGTCCCCCTGACACTGTCCCTGACACTGTCCCTGACACTGTCCCTGACACTGTCCCCCTGACACTGTCCCTGACACTGTCCCTGACACTGTCCCCCTGACACTGTCCCTGACACTGTCCCTGACACTGTCCCTGACACTGTCCCCCTGACACTGTCCCCCTGACACTGTCCCTGACACTGTCCCCCTGACACTGTCCCCCTGACACTGTCCCCCTGACACTGTCCCCCTGACACTGTCCCTGACACTGTCCCTGACACTGTCCCCCTGACACTGTCCCTGACACTGTCCCTGACACTGTCCCCCTGACACTGTCCCTGACACTGTCCCCCTGACACTGTCCCTGACACTGTCCCTGACACTGTCCCTGACACTGTCCCCCTGACACTGTCCCCCTGACACTGTCCCCCTGACACTGTCCCCCTGACACTGTCCCTGACACTGTCCCTGACCCTGTCCCCCTGACACTGTCCCTGACACTGTCCCTGACACTGTCCCCCTGACACTGTCCCTGACACTGTCCCCCTGATACTGTCCCCCTGACACTGTCCCTGACACTGTCCCCCTGACACTGTCCCCCTGACACTGTCCCCCTGACACTGTCCCTGACACTGTCCCCCTGACACTGTCCCCCTGACACTGTCCCCCTGACACTGTCCCTGACACTGTCCCCCTGACACTGTCCCCCTGACACTGTCCCCCTGACACTGTCCCTGACACTGTCCCTGACACTGTCCCCCTGACACTGTCCCCCTGACACTGTCCCTGACACTGTCCCTGACACTGTCCCTGACACTGTCCCCCTGACACTGTCCCCCTGACACTGTCCCTGACACTCTCCCCCTGACACTGTCCCCCTGACACTGTCCCTGACACTGTCCCTGACACTGTCCCTGAAACTGTCCCCCTGACACTGTCCCCCTGACACTGTCCCTGACACTGTCCCCCTGACACTGTCCCCCTGACACTGTCCCCCTGACAGTGTCCCCCTGACACTGTCCCTGACACTGTCCCCCTGACAGTATCCCCCTGACACTGTCCCTGACACTGTCCCCCTGACACTGTCCCTGACACTGTCCCTGACACTGTCCCCCTGACACTGTCCCTGACACTGTCCCCCTGACACTGTCCCCCTAACACTGTCCCCCTGACACTGTCCCCCTGACACTGTCCCTGACACTGTCCCTGACACTGTCCCCCTGACACTGTCCCCCTGACACTGTCCCTGACACTGTCCCCCTGACACTGTCCCCCTGACACTGTCCCTGACACTGTCCCCCTGACACTGTCCCTGACACTGTCCCCCTGACACTGTCCCCCTGACACTGTCCCCCTAACACTGTCCCTGACACTGTCCCCCTGACACTGTCCCTGACACTGTCCCCCTGACACTGTCCCCCTGACACTGTCCCTGACACTGTCCCTGACACTGTCCCCCTGACACTGTCCCTGACACTGTCCCTGACACTGTCCCCCTGACACTGTCCCTGACACTGTCCCTGACACTGTCCCCCTGACACTGTCCCTGACACTGTCCCCCTGACACTGTCCCCCTGACACTGTCTCTGACACTGTCCCTGACACTGTCCCTGACACTGTCCCCCTGACACTGTCCCCCTGACACTGTCCCCCTGACACTGTCCCTGACACTGTCCCCCTGACACTGTCCCCCTGAAACTGTCCCCCTGACACTGTCCCTGACACTGTCCCTGACACTGTCCCCCTGACACTGTCACCCTGACACTGTCCCCCTGACACTGTCCCCCTGACACTGTCCCTGACACTGTCCCCCTGACACTGTCCCCCTGACACTGTCCCCCTGACACTGTCCCCCTGACACTGTCCCTGACACTGTCCCCCTGACACTGTCCCCCTGACACTGTCCCCCTGACACTGTCCCTGACACTGTCCCTTACACTGTCCCCCTGACACTGTCCCCCTGACACTGTCCCTGACACTGTCCCTGACACTGTCCCCCTGACACTGTCCCCCTGACACTGTCCCTGACACTGTCCCCCTGACACTGTCCCTGGCACTGTCCCTGACACTGTCCCCCTGACACTGTCCCCCTGACACTGTCCCCCTGACACTGTCCCTGACACTGTCCCTGACACTGTCCCTGACACTGTCCCCCTGACACTGTCCCTGACACTGTCCCCCTGACACTGTCCCTGACACTGTACCTGACACTGTCCCCCTGACACTGTCCCCCTGACACTGTCCCCCTGACACTGTCCCCCTGACACTGTCCCTGACACTGTCCCCCTGACACTGTCCCTGACACTGTCCCTGACACTGTCCCCCTGACACTGTCCCCCTGACACTGTCCCTGACACTGTCCCTGACACTGTCCCCCTGACACTGTCCCCCTGAAACTGTCCCCCTGACACTGTCCCCCTGACACTGTCCCTGACACTGTCCCCCTGACACTGTCCCTGACACTGTCCCCCTGACACTGTCCCTGACACTGTCCCCCTGACACTGTCCCTGACACTGTCCCCCTGACACTGTCCCTGACACTGTCCCTGACACTGTCCCCCTGACACTGTCCCCCTGACACTGTCCCCCTGACACTGTCCCCCTGACACTGTCCCTGACACATTCCCTGACACTGTCCCCCTTACACTGTCCCCCTGACACTGTCCCCCTGACACTGTCCCCCTGACACTGTCCCTGACACTGTCCCCCTGACACTGTCCCTGACACTGTCCCCCTGACACTGTCCCTGACACTGTCCCTGACACTGTCCCCCTGACACTGTCCCCCTGACACTGTCCCCCTGACACTGTGTCCCTGACACTGTCCCCCTGACACTGTCCCCCTGACACTGTCCCTGACACTGTCCCCCTGACACTGTCCCTGACACTGTCCCTGACACTGTCCCCCTGACACTGTCCCCCTGACACTGTCCCCCTGACACTGTCCCTGACACTGTCCCTGACACTGTCCCCCTGACACTGTCCCTGACACTGTCCCTGACACTGTCCCCCTGACACTGTCCCTGACACTGTCCCTGACACTGTCCCTGACACTGTCCCTGACACTGTCCCCCTGACACTGTCCCTGACACTGTCCCTGACACTGTCCCCCTGACACTGTCCCTGACACTGTCCCCCTGACACTGTCCCCCTGACACTGTCCCCCTGACACTGTCCCTGACACTGTCCCTGACACTGTCCCCCTGACACTGTCCCCCTGACACTGTCCCCCTGACACTGTCCCCCTGACACTGTCCCTGACACTGTCCCCTGACACTGTCCCTGACACTGTCCCCCTGACACTGTCCCTGACACTGTCCCCCTGACACTGTCCCTGACACTGTCCCTGACACTGTCCCCCTGACACTGTCCCCCTGACACTGTCCCTGACACTGTCCCCCTGACACTGTCCCCCTGACACTGTCCCCCTGACAGTGTCCCCCTGACACTGTCCCTGACACTGTCCCCCTGACAGTGTCCCCCTGACACTGTCCCTGACACTGTCCCCCTGACACTGTCCCTGACACTGTCCCTGACACTGTCCCCCTGACACTGTCCCTGACACTGTCCCCCTGACACTGTCCCCCTAACACTGTCCCCCTGACACTGTCCCCCTAACACTGTCCCCCTGACACTGTCCCCCTGACACTGTCCCTGACACTGTCCCCCTGACACTGTCCCCCTGACACTGTCCCTGACACTGTCCCCCTGACACTGTCCCCCTGACACTGTCCCTGACACTGTCCCCCTGACACTGTCCCTGACACTGTCCCCCTGACACTGTCCCCCTGACACTGTCCCCCTAACACTGTCCCTGACACTGTCCCCCTGACACTGTCCCTGACACTGTCCCCCTGACACTGTCCCCCTGACACTGTCCCTGACACTGTCCCTGACACTGTCCCCCTGACACTGTCCCTGACACTGTCCCTGACACTGTCCCCCTGACACTGTCCCTGACACTGTCCCTGACACTGTCCCCCTGACACTGTCCCTGACACTGTCCCCCTGACACTGTCCCCCTGACACTGTCCCCCTGACACTGTCTCTGACACTGTCCCTGACACTGTCCCTGACACTGTCCCCCTGACACTGTCCCCCTGACACTGTCCCTGACACTGTCCCCCTGACACTGTCCCCCTGACACTGTCCCCCTGACACTGTCCCTGACACTGTCCCTGACACTGTCCCCCTGACACTGTCACCCTGACACTGTCCCCCTGACACTGTCCCCCTGACACTGTCCCTGACACTGTCCCCCTGACACTGTCCCCCTGACACTGTCCCCCTGACACTGTCCCCCTGACACTGTCCCTGACACTGTCCCCCTGACACTGTCCCCCTGACACTGTCCCCCTGACACTGTCCCTGACACTGTCCCTTACACTGTCCCCCTGACACTGTCCCCCTGACACTGTCCCTGACACTGTCCCTGACACTGTCCCTGACACTGTCCCCCTGACACTGTCCCCCTGACACTGTCCCTGACACTGTCCCCCTGACACTGTCCCTGGCACTGTCCCTGACACTGTCCCCCTGACACTGTCCCCCTGACACTGTCCCCCTGACACTGTCCCTGACACTGTCCCTGACACTGTCCCTGACACTGTCCCCCTGACACTGTCCCTGACACTGTCCCTGACACTGTCCCCCTGACACTGTCCCTGACACTGTCCCTGACACTGTCCCTGACACTGTCCCCCTGACACTGTCCCCCTGACACTGTCCCTGACACTGTCCCCCTGACACTGTCCCCCTGACACTGTCCCCCTGACACTGTCCCCCTGACACTGTCCCTGACACTGTCCCTGACACTGTCCCCCTGACACTGTCCCTGACACTGTCCCTGACACTGTCCCCCTGACACTGTCCCTGACACTGTCCCCCTGACACTGTCCCTGACACTGTCCCTGACACTGTCCCTGACACTGTCCCCCTGACACTGTCCCCCTGACACTGTCCCCCTGACACTGTCCCCCTGACACTGTCCCTGACACTGTCCCTGACCCTGTCCCCCTGACACTGTCCCTGACACTGTCCCTGACACTGTCCCCCTGACACTGTCCCTGACACTGTCCCCCTGATACTGTCACCCTGACACTGTCCCTGACACTGTCCCCCTGACACTGTCCCCCTGACACTGTCCCCCTGACACTGTCCCTGACACTGTCCCCCTGACACTGTCCCCCTGACACTGTCCCCCTGACACTGTCCCCCTGACACTGTCCCCCTGACACTGTCCCTGACACTGTCCCTGACACTGTCCCTGACACTGTCCCCCTGACACTGTCCCCCTGACACTGTCCCTGACACTGTCCCTGACACTGTCCCTGACACTGTCCCCCTGACACTGTCCCCCTGACACTGTCCCTGACACTCTCCCCCTGACACTGTCCCCCTGACACTGTCCCTGACACTGTCCCTGACACTGTCCCCCTGACACTGTCCCCCTGACACTGTCCCCCTGACACTGTCCCTGACACTGTCCCTGACAGTGTCCCTGACACTGTCCCCCTGACACTGTCCCCCTGACACTGCCCCCCTGACACTGTCCCCCTGACACTGTCCCTGACACTGTCCCCCTGACACTGTCCCCCTGACACTGTCCCCCTGACACTGTCCCTGACACTGTCCCCCTGACACTGTCCCTGACACTGTCCCTGACACTGTCCCCCTGACACTGTCCCTGACACTGTCCCTGACACTGTCCCCCTGACACTTTCCCCCTGACACTGTCCCTGACACTGTCCCTGACACTGTCCCCCTGACACTGTCCCCCTGACACTGTCCCCCTGACACTGTCCCTGACACTGTCCCTGACACTGTCCCCCTGACACTGTCCCCCTGACACTGTCCCCCTGACACTGTCCCTGACACTGTCCCCCTGACACTGTCCCCCTGACACTGTCCCTGACACTGTCCCTGACACTGTCCCCCTGACACTGTCCCCCTGACACTGTCCCCCAGACACTGTCCCCCTGACACTGTCCCCCTGACACTGTCCCCCTGACACTGTCCCTAACACTGTCCTCCTGACACTGTCCCTGACACTGTCCCCCTGACACTGTCCCCCTGACACTGTCCCTGACACTGTCCCCCTGACACTGTCCCCCTAACACTGTCCCTGACACTGTCCCCTGACACTGTCCCTGACACTGTCCCCCTGACACTGTCCCCCTGACACTGTCCCTGACACTGTCCCCCTGACACTGTCCCTGACACTGTCCCTGACACTGTCCCCCTGACACTGTCCCCCTAACACTGTCCCTGACACTGTCCCCCTGACACTGTCCCTGACACTGTCCCCCTGACACTGTCCCCCTGACACTGTCCCTGACACTGTCCCTGACACTGTCCCCCTGACACTGTCCCTGACACTGTCCCTGACACTGTCCCTGACACTGTCCCCCTGACACTGTCCCTGACACTGTCCCCCTGACACTGTCCCTGACACTGTCCCCCTGACACTGTCCCCCTGACACTGTCCCCCTGACAATGTCCCTGACACTGTCCCTGACACTGTCCCTGACACTGTCCCCCTGACACTGTGCCCCTGACACTGTCCCCCTGACACTGTCCCTGACACTGTCCCCCTGACACTGTCCCCCTGACACTGTCCCTGACACTGTCCCCCTGACACTGTCCCTGACACTGTCCCCCTGACACTGTCCCCCTGACACTGTCCCCCTGACAATGTCCCTGACACTGTCCCTGACACTGTCCCTGACACTGTCCCCCTGACACTGTGCCCCTGACACTGTCCCCCTGACACTGTCCCTGACACTGTCCCCCTGACACTGTCCCCCTGACACTGTCCCTGACACTGTCCCCCTGACACTGTCCCTGACACTGTCCCTGACACTGTCCCCCTGACACTGTCCCTGACACTGTCCCTGACACTGTCCCCCTGACACTGTCCCCCTGACACTGTCCCTGACACTGTCCCTGACACTGTCCCCCTGACACTGTCCCCCTGACACGGTCCCTGACACTGTCCCCCTGACACTGTCCCCCTGACACTGTCCCCCTGACACTGTCCCTGACACTGTCCCTGACACTGTCCCCCTGACACTGTCCCCCTGACACTGTCCCCCTGACACTGTCCCCCTGACACTGTCCCTGACACTGTCCCCCTGACACTGTCCCCCTGACACTGTCCCTGACACTGTCCCTGACACTGTCCCTGACATTGTCCCTGACACTGTCCCCCTGACACTGTCCCCTTGACACTGTCCCTGACACTGTACCCCTGACACTGTCCCCCTGACACTGTCCCTGACACTGTCCCTGACACTGTCCCTGACACTGTCCCTGACACTGTCCCCCTGACACTGTCCCCCTGACACTGTCCCCCTGACACTGTCCCTGACACTGTCTCCCTGACACTGTCCCCCTGACACTGTCCCTGACACTGTCCCTGACACTGTCCCTGACACTGTCCCTGACACTGACCCCCTGACACTGTCCACCTGACACTGTCCCCCTGACACTGTCCCTGACACTGTCCCTAACACTGTCCCCCTGACACTGTCCCTGACACTGTCCCCCTGACACTGTCTCCCTGACACTGTCCCTGACACTGTCCCCCTGACACTGTCCCTGACACTGTCCCTGACACTGTCCCCCTGACACTGTCCCTGACACTGTCCCCTGACACTGTCCCTGACACTGTCCCTGACACTGTCCCTGACACTGTCCCCCTGACACTGTCCCTGACACTGTCCCTGACACTGTCCCTGACACTGTCCCCCTGACACTGTCCCCCTGACACTGTCCCCCTGACACTGTCCCTGACACTGTCCCCCTGACACTGTCCCCCTGACACTGTCCCCCTGACACTGTCCCTGACACTGTCCCCCTGACACTGTCCCTGACACTGTCCCTGACACTGTCCCCCTGACACTGTCCCCCTGACACTGTCCCCCTGACACTGTCCCTGACACTATCCCTGACACTGTCCCTGACACTGTCCCTGACACTGTCCCCCTGACACTGTCCCCCTGACACTGTCCCTGACACTGTCCCTGACACTGTCCCCCTGACACTGTCCCTGACACTGTCCCTGACACTGTCCCCCTGACACTGTCACTGACACTGTCCCCCTGACACTATCCCCCTGACACTGTCCCCCTGACACTGTCCCTGACACTGTCCCCCTGACACTGTCCCCCTGACACTGTCCCCCTGACACTGTCCCTGACACTGTCCCCCTGACACTGTCCCCCTGACACTGTCCCCCTGACACTGTCCCTGACACTGTCCCCCTGACACTGTCCCTGACACTGTCCCCCTGACACTGTCCCCCTGACACTGTCCCCCTGACACTGTCCCCCTGACACTGTCCCTGACACTGTCCCTGACACTGTCCCCCTGACACTGTCCCTGACACTGTCCCCCTGACACTGTCCCTGACACTGTCCCTGACACTGTCCCCCTGACACTGTCCCTGACACTGTCCCTGACACTGTCCCTGACACTGTCCCCCTGACACTGTCCCCCTGACACTGTCCCCCTGACACTGTCCCTGACACTGTCCCCCTGACACTGTCCCCCTGACACTATCCCCCTGACACTGTCCCTGACACTGTCCCTGACACTGTCCCCCTGACACTGTCCCCCTGACACTGTCCCTGACACTGTCCCTGACACTGTCCCTGACACTGTCCCTGACACTGTCCCTGACACTGTCCCCCTGACACTGTCCCCCTGAAACTGTCCCCCTGACACTGTCCCTGACACTGTCCCCCTGACACTGTCCCTGACACTGTCCCCCTGACACTGTCCCTGACACTGTCCCTGACACTGTCCCTGACACTGTCCCTGACACTGTCCCCCTGACACTGTCCCCCTGACACTGTCCCTGACACTGTCCCCCTGACACTGTCCCTGACACTGTCCCCCTGACACTGTCCCTGACACTGTCCCTGACACTGTCCCCCTGACACTGTCCCTGACACTGTCCCCCTGACACTGTCCCTGACACTGTCCCTGACACTGTCCCCCTGACACTGTCCCCCTGACACTGTCCCCCTGACACTGTCCCCCTGACACTGTCCCCCTGACACTGTGTCCCTGACACTGTCCCTGACACTGTCCCTGACACTGTCCCTGACACTGTCCCTGACACTGTCCCTGACACTGTCCCCCTGACACTGTCCCTGACACTGTCCCTGACACTGTCCCCCTGACACTGTCCCTGACACTGTCCCTGACACTGTCCCCCTGACACTGTCCCCCTGACACTGTCCCCCTGACACTGTCCCCCTGACACTGTCCCTGACACTGTCCCCCTGACACTGTCCCCCTGACACTGTCCCCCTGACACTGTCCCCCTGACACTGTCCCCCTGACACTGTCCCTGACACTGTCCCCCTGACACTGTCCCCCTGACACTGTCCCCCTGACACTGTCCCTGACACTGTCCCTGACACTGTCCCTGACACTGTCCCTGACACTGTCCCCCTGACACTGTCCCCCTGAAACTGTCCCCCTGACACTGTCCCTGACACTGTCCCCCTGACACTGTCCCTGACACTGTCCCCCTGACACTGTCCCTGACACTGTCACCCTGACACTGTCCCCCTGACACTGTCCCCCTGACACTGTCCCTGACACAGTCACCCTGACACTGTCCCCCTGACACTGTCCCCCTGACACTGTCCCCCTGACACTGTCCCCCTGACACTGTCCCTGACACTGTCCCCCTGACACTGTCCCCCTGACACTGTCCCCCTGACACTGTCCCTGACACTGTCCCCCTGACACTGTCCCCCTGACACTGTCCCTGACACTGTCCCCCTGGCACTGTCCCTGACACTGTCCCCCTGGCACTGTCCCTGACACTGTCCCTGACACTGTCCCCCTGACACTGTCCCTGACACTGTCCCTGACACTGTCCCTGACACTGTCCCCCGACACTGTCCCCCTGACACTGTCCCTGACACTGTCCCTGACACTGTCCCCCTGACACTGTCCCCCTGACACTGTCCCCCTGACACTGTCACTGACACTGTCCCCCTGACACTATCCCCCTGACACTGTCCCCCTGACACTGTCCCTGACACTGTCCCCCTGACACTGTCCCCCTGACACTGTCCCCCTGACACTGTCCCTGACACTGTCCCCCTGACACTGTCCCCCTGACACTGTCCCTGACACTGTCCCCCTGACACTGTCCCTGACACTGTACCTGACACTGTCCCCCTGACACTGTCCCCCTGACACTGTCCCCCTGACACTGTCCCCCTGACACTGTCCCTGACACTGTCCCTGACACTGTCCCCCTGACACTGTCCCTGACACTGTCCCCCTGACACTGTCCCTGACACTGTCCCTGACACTGTCCCCCTGACACTGTCCCCCTGACACTGTCCCCCTGACACTGTCCCCCTGACACTGTGTCCCTGACACTGTCCCTGACACTGTCCCTGACACTGTCCCTGACACTGTCCCTGACACTGTCCCCCTGACACTGTCCCTGACACTGTCCCTGACACTGTCCCCCTGACACTGTCCCTGACACTGTCCCTGACACTGTCCCCCTGACACTGTCCCCCTGACACTGTCCCCCTGACACTGTCCCCCTGACACTGTCCCTGACACTGTCCCCCTGACACTGTCCCCCTGACACTGTCCCCCTGACACTGTCCCCCTGACACTGTCCCCCTGACACTGTCCCCCTGACACTGTCCCTGACACTGTCCCCCTGACACTGTCCCCCTGACACTGTCCCCCTGACACTGTCCCTGACACTGTCCCCCTGACACTGTCCCCCTGACACTGTCCCCCTGACACTGTCCCTGACACTGTCACCCTGACACTGTCCCCCTGACACTGTCCCCCTGACACTGTCCCTGACACTGTCACCCTGACACTGTCCGCCTGACACTGTCCCCCTGACACTGTCCCCCTGACACTGTCCCCCTGACACTGTCCCTGACACTGTCCCCCTGACACTGTCCCCCTGACACTGTCCCCCTGACACTGTCCCTGACACTGTCCCCCTGACACTGTCCCCCTGACACTGTCCCTGACACTGTCCCCCTGGCACTGTCCCTGACACTGTCCCCCTGACACTGTCCCTGACACTGTCCCCCTGACACTGTCCCCCTGACACTGTCCCTGACACTGTCCCCCTTACACTGTCCCTGACACTGTCCCTGACACTGTCCCTGACACTGTCCCCCGACACTGTCCCCCTGACACTGTCCCTGACACTGTCCCTGACACTGTCCCCCTGACACTGTCCCCCTGACACTGTCCCCCTGACACTGTCACTGACACTGTCCCCCTGACACTATCCCCCTGACACTGTCCCCCTGACACTGTCCCTGACACTGTCCCCCTGACACTGTCCCCCTGACACTGTCCCCCTGACACTGTCCCTGACACTGTCCCCCTGACACTGTCCCCCTGACACTGTCCCTGACACTGTCCCCCTGACACTGTCCCTGACACTGTACCTGACACTGTCCCCCTGACACTGTCCCCCTGACACTGTCCCCCTGACACTGTCCCCCTGACACTGTCCCTGACACTGTCCCTGACACTGTCCCCCTGACACTGTCCCTGACACTGTCCCCCTGACACTGTCCCTGACACTGTCCCTGACACTGTCCCTGACACTGTCCCCCTGACACTGTCCCTGACACTGTCCCTGACACTGTCCCTGACACTGTCCCTGACACTGTCCCCCTGACACTGTCCCCCTGACACTGTCCCCCTGACACTGTCCCTGACACTGTCCCCCTGACACTGTCCCCCTGACACTGTCCCCCTGACACTGTCCCTGACACTGTCCCCCTGACACTGTCCCTGACACTGTCCCTGACACTGTCCCTGACACTGTCCCCCTGACACTGTCCCCCTGACACTGTCCCCCTGACACTGTCCCTGACACTGTCCCTGACACTGTCCCCCTGACACTGTCCCCCTGACACTGTCCCCCTGACACTGTCCCTGACACTGTCCCCCTGACACTGTCCCTGACACTGTCCCTGACACTGTCCCTGACACTGTCCCCCTGACACTGTCCCTGACACTGTCCCCCTGACACTGTCCCTGACACTGTCCCTGACACTGTCCCTGACACTGTCCCTGACACTGTCCCTGACACTGTCCCCCTGACACTGTCCCTGACACTGTCCCCCTGACACTGTCCCTGACACTGTCCCTGACACTGTCCCCCTGACACTGTCCCTGACACTGTCCCCCTGACACTGTCCCTGACACTGTCCCTGACACTGTCCCCCTGACACTGTCCCCCTGACACTGTCCCCCTGACACTGTCCCCCTGATACTGTGTCCCTGACACTGTCCCTGACACTGTCCCTGACACTGTCCCTGAGACTGTCCCTGACACTGTCCCCCTGACACTGTCCCTGACACTGTCCCTGACACTGTCCCCCTGACACTGTCCCTGACACTGTCCCTGACACTGTCCCCCTGACACTGTCCCCCTGACACTGTCCCCCTGACACTGTCCCCCTGACACTGTCCCTGACACTGTCCCCCTGACACTGTCCCCCTGACACTGTCCCCCTGACACTGTCCCCCTGACACTGTCCCTGACACTGTCCCCCTGACACTGTCCCCCTGACACTGTCCCCCTGACACTGTCCCTGACACTGTCCCCCTGACACTGTCCCCCTGACACTGTCCCCCTGACACTGTCCCTGACACTGTCACCCTGACACTGTCCCCCTGACACTGTCCCCCTGACACTGTCCCTGACACTGTCACCCTGACACTGTCCCCCTGACACTGTCCCCCTGACACTGTCCCCCTGACACTGTCCCTGACACTGTCCCCCTGACACTGTCCCCCTGACACTGTCCCTGACACTGTCCCCCTGACACTGTCCCTGACACTGTCCCCCTGACACTGTCCCCCTGACACTGTCCCTGACACTGTCCCCCTGACACTGTCCCTGACACTGTCCCCCTGACACTGTCCCTGACACTGTCCCCCTGACACTGTCCCCCTGACACTGTCCCTGACACTGTCCCTGACACTGTCCCCCTGACACTGTCCCCCGACACTGTCCCTGACACTGTCCCTGACACTGTCCCCCTGACACTGTCCCCCTGACACTGTCCCTGACAGTGTCCCTGACACTGTCCCCCTGACACTGTCCCCCTGACACTGTCCCTGACACTGTCCCTGACACTGTCCCCCTGACACTGTCCCTGACACTGTCCCTGACACTGTCCCCCTGACACTGTCCCCCTGACACTGTCCCTGACACTGTCCCTGACACTGTCCCCCTGACACTGTCCCCCTGACACTGTCCCTGACACTGTCCCCCTGACACTGTCCCCCTGACACTGTCCCCCTGACACTGTCCCTGACACTGTCCCTGACACTGTCCCCCTGACACTGTCCCCCTGACACTGTCCCTGACACTGTCCCCCTGACACTGTCCCCCTGACACTGTCCCTGACACTGTCCCCCTGACACTGTCCCCCTGACACTGTCCCTGACACTGTCCCTGACACTGTCCCCCTGACACTGTCCCTGACACTGTCCCCCTGACACTGTCCCCCAGACACTGTCCCCCTGACACTGTCCCCCTGACACTGTCCCCCTGACACTGTCCCTGACACTGTCCTCCTGACACTGTCCCTGACACTGTCCCCCTGAAACTGTCCCCCTGACACTGTCCCTGACACTGTCCCTGACACTGTCCCCCTGACACTGTCCCTGACACTGTCCCTGACACTGTCCCCCTGACACTGTCCCCCTGACACTGTCCCCCTGACACTGTCCCCCTGATACTGTGTCCCTGACACTGTCCCTGACACTGTCCCTGACACTGTCCCTGAGACTGTCCCTGACACTGTCCCTGACACTGTCCCCCTGACACTGTCCCTGACACTGTCCCTGACACTGTCCCCCTGACACTGTCCCTGACACTGTCCCTGACACTGTCCCCCTGACACTGTCCCCCTGACACTGTCCCTGACACTGTCCCCCTGACACTGTCCCCCTGACACTGTCCCCCTGACACTGTCCCCCTGACACTGTCCCTGACACTGTCCCCCTGACACTGTCCCCCTGACACTGTCCCCCTGACACTGTCCCTGACACTGTCCCCCTGACACTGTCCCCCTGACACTGTCCCCCTGACACTGTCCCTGACACTGTCACCCTGACACTGTCCCCCTGACACTGTCCCCCTGACACTGTCCCTGACACTGTCACCCTGACACTGTCCCCCTGACACTGTCCCCCTGACACTGTCCCCCTGACACTGTCCCTGATACTGTCCCCCTGACACTGTCCCCCTGACACTGTCCCCCTGACACTGTCCCTGACACTGTCCCCCTGACACTGTCCCCCTGACACTGTCCCTGACACTGTCCCCCTGACACTGTCCCTGACACTGTCCCCCTGACACTGTCCCCCTGACACTGTCCCCCTGACACTGTCCCTGACACTGTCCCTGACACTGTCCCTGACACTGTCCCTGACACTGTCCCCCTGACACTGTCCCTGACACTGTCCCTGACACTGTCCCCCTGACACTGTCCCCCTGACACTGTCCCTGACACTGTCCCCCTGACACTGTCCCTGACACTGTCCCCCTGACACTGTCCCCCTGACACTGTCCCTGACACTGTCCCTGACACTGTCCCCCTGACACTGTCCCCCTGACACTGTCCCTGACACTGTCCCTGACACTGTCCCCCTGACACTGTCCCCCTGACACTGTCCCTGACAGTGTCCCTGACACTGTCCCCCTGACACTGTCCCCCTGACACTGTCCCTGACACTGTCCCTGACACTGTCCCCCTGACACTGTCCCTGACACTGTCCCTGACACTGTCCCCCTGACACTGTCCCCCTGACACTGTCCCTGACACTGTCCCTGACACTGTCCCCCTGACACTGTCCCCCTGACACTGTCCCTGACACTGTCCCCCTGACACTGTCCCCCTGACACTGTCCCCCTGACACTGGCCCCCTGACACTGTCCCTGACACTGTCCCTGACACTGTCCCCCTGACACTGTCCCTGACACTGTCCCCCTGACACTGTCCCCCTGACACTGTCCCCCTGACACTGTCCCTGACACTGTCCCCCTGACACTGTCCCTGACACTGTCCCCCTGACACTGTCCCTGACACTGTCCCCCTGACACTGTCCCCCAGACACTGTCCCCCTGACACTGTCCCCCTGACACTGTCCCCCTGACACTGTCCCTGACACTGTCCTCCTGACACTGTCCCTGACACTGTCCCCCTGAAACTGTCCCCCTGACACTGTCCCTGACACTGTCCCCCTGACACTGTCCCCCAGACACTGTCCCCCTGACACTGTCCCCCTGACACTGTTCCTGACACTGTCCTCCTGACACTGTCCCCCTGACACTGTCCCCCTGACACTGTCCCTGACACTGTCCCCCTGACACTGTCCCCCTGACACTGTCCCCCTGACACTGTCCCTTACACTGTCCCTGACACTGTCCCCCTGACACTGTCCCTGACACTGTCCCCCTGACACTGTCCCTGACACTGTCCCCCTGACACTGTCCCCCAGACACTGTCCCCCTGACACTGTCCCCCTGACACTGTCCCCCTGACACTGTCCCTGATACTGTCCTCCTGACACTGTCCCTGACACTGTCCCCCTGACACTGTCCCCCCGACACTGTACCTGACACTGTCCCCCTGACACTGTCCCTGACACTGTCCCCCTGTCACTGTCCCTGACACTGTCCCCCTGACACTGTCCCTGACACTGTCCCCCTGACACTGTCCCCCTGACACTGTCCCTGACACTGTCCCCCTGACACTGTCCCTGACACTGTCCCCCTGACACTGTCCCGCTGACACTGTCCCTGACACTGTCCCCCTGACACTGTCCCTGACACTGTCCCTGACACTGTCCCCCTGACACTGTCCCTGACACTGTCCCTGACACTGTCCCTGACACTGTCCCCCTGACACTGTCCCTGACACTGTCCCTGACAATGTCCCCCTGACACTGTCCCCCTGACACTGTCCCTGACACTGTCCCCCTGACACTGTCCCCCTGACACTGTCCCTGACACTGTCCCCCTGACACTGTCCCTGACACTGTCCCTGACACTGTCCCTGACACTGTCCCCCTGACACTGTCCCTGACACTGTCCCTGACACTGTCCCTGACACTGTCCCCCTGACACTGTCCCCCTGACACTGTCCCCCTGACACTGTCCCTGACACTGTCCCTGACACTGTCCCTGACACTGTCCCCCTGACACTGTCCCCCTGACACTGTCCCCCTGACACTGTCCCTAACACTGTCCCTGACACTGTCCCCCTGACACTGTCCCCCTGACACTGTCCCCCTGACACTGTCCCTGACACTGTCCCCCTGACACTGTCCCTGACACTGTCCCTGACACTGTCCCCCTGACAATGTCCCCCAGACACTGTCCCTGACACTGTCCCACTGACACTGTCCCCCTGACACTGTCCCTGACACTGTCCCCTTGACACTGTCCCTGACACTGTCCCTGACACTGTCCCCCTGACACTGTCCCTGACACTGTCCCCCTGACACTGTCCCTGACACTGTCCCTGACACTGTCCCCCTGACACTGTCCCTGACACTGTCCCTTACACTGTCCCCCTGACACTGTCCCCCTGACACTGTCCCCCTGACACTGTCCCTGACACTGTCTCTGACACTGTCCCCCTGACACTGTCCCTGACACTGTCCCCCTGACACTGTCCCTGACACTGTCCCCCTGACACTGTCCCCCTGACACTGTCCCCCTGACACTGTCCCTGACACTGTCCCTGACACTGTCCCCCTGACACTGTCCCCCTGACACTGTCCCTGACACTGTCCCTGACACTGTCCCTGACACTGTCCCTGACACTGTCCCCCTGACACTGTCCCTGACACTGTCCCCCTGACACTGTCCCCCTGACACTGTCCCTGACACTGTCCCTGACACTGTCCCTGACACTGTCCCTGACACTGTCCCCCTGACACTGTCCCCCTAACACTGTCCCTGACACTGTCCCCCTGACACTGTCCCCCTGACACTGTCCCCCTGACACTGTCCCTGACACTGTCCCTGACACTGTCCCCCTGACACTGTCCCCCTGACACTGTCCCCCTGACACTGTCCCTGACACTGTCCCTGACACTGTCCCTGACACTGTCCCCCTGACACTGTCCCCCTAACACTGTCCCTGACACTGTCCCCCTGACACTGTCCCCCTGACACTGTCCCCCTGACACTGTCCCTGACACTGTCCCTGACACTGTCCCTGACACTGTCCCCCTGACACTGTCCCCCTGACACTGTCCCCCTGACACTGTCCCTGACACTGTCCCTGACACTGTCCCTGACACTGTCCCCCTGACACTGTCCCCCTAACACTGTCCCTGACACTGTCCCCCTGACACTGTCCCCCTGACACTGTCCCCCTGACACTGTCCCCCTGACACTGTCCCTGACACTGTCCCCCTGACACTGTCCCCCTGACACTGTCCCTGACACTGTCCCCCTGACACTGTCCCCCTGACACTGTCCCTGACACTGTCCCTGACACTGTCCCCCTGACACTGTCCCCCTGACACTGTCCCCCTGACACTGTCCCTGACACTGTCCCTGACACTGTCCCTGACACTGTCCCCCTGACACTGTCCCCCTGACACTGTCCCTGACACTGTCCCCCTGACACTGTCCCTGACACTGTCCCCCTGACACTGTCCCCCTGACACTGTCCCCCTGACACTGTCCCTGACACTGTCCCCCTGACACTGTCCCCCTGACACTGTACCTGACACTGTCCCCCTGACACTGTCCCTGACACTGTCCCTGACACTGTCCCTGACACTGTCCCCCTGACACTGTCCCTGACACTGTCCCCCTGACACTGTCCCCCTGACACGGTCCCTGACACTGTCCCTGACACTGTCCCCCTGACACTATCCCTGACACTGTCCCCCTGACACTGTCCCCCTGACACTGTCCCCCTGTCACTGTCCCTGACACTGTCCCCCTGACACTGTCCCCCTGATACTGTCCCCCTGACACTGTCCCCCTGACACTGTCCCCCTGACACTGTCCCTGACACTGTCCCCCTGACACTGTCCCCCTGACACTGTCCCTGACACTGTCCCCCTGACACTGTCCCTGACACTGTCCCCCTGACACTGTCCCTGACACTGTCCCCCTGACACTGTCCCCCTGACACTGTCCCTGACAGTGTCCCTGACACTGTCCCCCTGACACTGTCCCTGACACTGTCCCCCTGACACTGTCCCTGACACTGTCCCCCTGACACTGTCCCTGTCACTGTCCCCCTGACACTGTCCCTGACACTGTCCCCCTGACACTGTCCCCCTGACACTGTCCCCCTGACACTGTCCCCCTGACACTGTCCCTGACACTGTCCCGCTGACACTGTCCCCCTGACACTGTCCCTGACACTGTCCCCCTGACACTGTCCCTGACACTGTCCCCCTGACACTGTCCCTGACACTGTCCCCCTGACACTGTCCCCCTGACACTGTCCCTGACACTGTCCCCCTGACACTGTCCCCCTGACACTGTCCCTGAAACTGTCCCCCTGACACTGTCCCTGACACTGTCCCCCTGACACTGTCCCTGACACTGTCCCTGACACTGTCCCTGACACTGTCCCTGACACTGTCCCCCTGACACTGTCCCTGACACTGTCCCTGACACTGTCCCCCTGACACTGTCCCCCTGACACTGTCCCCCTGACACTGTCCCTGACACTGTCCCTGACACTGTCCCCCTGACACTGTCCCCCTGACACTGTCCCCCTGACACTGTCCCTGACACTGTCCCTGACACTGTCCCTGACACTGTCCCCCTGACACTGTCCCCCTGACACTGTCCCTGACACTGTCCCTGACACTGTCCCCCTGACACTGTCCCCCTGACACTGTCCCTGACACTGTCCCCCTGACACTGTCCCTGACACTGTCCCCCTGACACTGTCCCCCTGACACTGTCCCTGACACTGTCCCCCTGACACTGTCCCTGACACTGTCCCTGACACTGTCCCCCTGACACTGTGCCCCTGACACTGTCCCCCTGACACTGTCCCTGACACTGTCCCCCTGACACTGTCCCCCTGACACTGTCCCCCTGACACTGTCCCCCTGACACTGTCCCTGACACTGTCCCCCTGACACTGTCCCTGACACTGTCCCTGACACTGTCCCCCTGACACTGTCCCCCTGACACTGTCCCCCTGACACTGTCCCTGACACTGTCCCTGACACTGTCCCCCTGACACTGTCCCTGACACTGTCCCTGACACTGTCCCCCTGACACTGTCCCCCTGACACTGTCCCTGACACTGTCCCCCTGACACTGTCCCCCTGACACTGTCCCTGACACTGTCCCTGACACTGTCCCCCTGACACTGTCCCTGACACTGTCCCTGACACTGTCCCCCTGACACTGTCCCCCTGACACTGTCCCTGACACTGTCCCTGACACTGTCCCCCTGACACTGTCCCCCTGACACTGTCCCTGACACTGTCCCTGACACTGTCCCCCTGACACTGTCCCTGACACTGTCCCTGACACTGTCCCCCTGACACTGTCCCCCTGACACTGTCCCTGACACTGTCCCTGACACTGTCCCTGACACTGTCCCTGACACTGTCCCCCTGACACTGTCCCTGACACTGTCCCCCTGACACTGTCCCCCTGACACTGTCCCTGACACTGTCCCTGACACTGTCCCTGACACTGTCCCTGACACTGTCCCCCTGACACTGTCCCCCTAACACTGTCCCTGACACTGTCCCCCTGACACTGTCCCCCTGACACTGTCCCCCTGACACTGTCCCTGACACTGTCCCTGACACTGTCCCTGACACTGTCCCCCTGACACTGTCCCCCTGACACTGTCCCCCTGACACTGTCCCTGACACTGTCCCTGACACTGTCCCTGACACTGTCCCCCTGACACTGTCCCCCTAACACTGTCCCTGACACTGTCCCCCTGACACTGTCCCCCTGACACTGTCCCCCTGACACTGTCCCTGACACTGTCCCTGACACTGTCCCTGACACTGTCCCCCTGACACTGTCCCCCTGACACTGTCCCCCTGACACTGTCCCTGACACTGTCCCTGACACTGTCCCTGACACTGTCCCCCTGACACTGTCCCCCTAACACTGTCCCTGACACTGTCCCCCTGACACTGTCCCCCTGACACTGTCCCCCTGACACTGTCCCCCTGACACTGTCCCTGACACTGTCCCCCTGACACTGTCCCCCTGACACTGTCCCTGACACTGTCCCCCTGACACTGTCCCCCTGACACTGTCCCTGACACTGTCCCTGACACTGTCCCCCTGACACTGTCCCCCTGACACTGTCCCCCTGACACTGTCCCTGACACTGTCCCTGACACTGTCCCTGACACTGTCCCCCTGACACTGTCCCCCTGACACTGTCCCTGACACTGTCCCCCTGACACTGTCCCTGACACTGTCCCCCTGACACTGTCCCCCTGACACTGTCCCCCTGACACTGTCCCTGACACTGTCCCCCTGACACTGTCCCCCTGACACTGTACCTGACACTGTCCCCCTGACACTGTCCCTGACACTGTCCCTGACACTGTCCCTGACACTGTCCCCCTGACACTGTCCCTGACACTGTCCCCCTGACACTGTCCCCCTGACACGGTCCCTGACACTGTCCCTGACACTGTCCCCCTGACACTATCCCTGACACTGTCCCCCTGACACTGTCCCCCTGACACTGTCCCCCTGTCACTGTCCCTGACACTGTCCCCCTGACACTGTCCCCCTGATACTGTCCCCCTGACACTGTCCCCCTGACACTGTCCCCCTGACACTGTCCCTGACACTGTCCCCCTGACACTGTCCCCCTGACACTGTCCCTGACACTGTCCCCCTGACACTGTCCCTGACACTGTCCCCCTGACACTGTCCCTGACACTGTCCCCCTGACACTGTCCCCCTGACACTGTCCCTGACAGTGTCCCTGACACTGTCCCCCTGACACTGTCCCTGACACTGTCCCCCTGACACTGTCCCTGACACTGTCCCCCTGACACTGTCCCTGTCACTGTCCCCCTGACACTGTCCCTGACACTGTCCCCCTGACACTGTCCCCCTGACACTGTCCCCCTGACACTGTCCCCCTGACACTGTCCCTGACACTGTCCCGCTGACACTGTCCCCCTGACACTGTCCCTGACACTGTCCCCCTGACACTGTCCCTGACACTGTCCCCCTGACACTGTCCCTGACACTGTCCCCCTGACACTGTCCCCCTGACACTGTCCCTGACACTGTCCCCCTGACACTGTCCCTGACACTGTCCCTGAAACTGTCCCCCTGACACTGTCCCTGACACTGTCCCCCTGACACTGTCCCTGACACTGTCCCTGACACTGTCCCTGACACTGTCCCTGACACTGTCCCCCTGACACTGTCCCTGACACTGTCCCTGACACTGTCCCCCTGACACTGTCCCCCTGACACTGTCCCCCTGACACTGTCCCTGACACTGTCCCTGACACTGTCCCCCTGACACTGTCCCCCTGACACTGTCCCCCTGACACTGTCCCTGACACTGTCCCTGACACTGTCCCTGACACTGTCCCCCTGACACTGTCCCCCTGACACTGTCCCTGACACTGTCCCTGACACTGTCCCCCTGACACTGTCCCCCTGACACTGTCCCTGACACTGTCCCCCTGACACTGTCCCTGACACTGTCCCCCTGACACTGTCCCCCTGACACTGTCCCCCTGACACTGTCCCTGACACTGTCCCCTGACACTGTCCCTGACACTGTCCCTGACACTGTCCCTGACACTGTCCCCCTGACACTGTGCCCCTGACACTGTCCCCCTGACACTGTCCCTGACACTGTCCCCCTGACACTGTCCCCCTGACACTGTCCCCCTGACACTGTCCCCCTGACACTGTCCCTGACACTGTCCCCCTGACACTGTCCCTGACACTGTCCCTGACACTGTCCCCCTGACACTGTCCCCCTGACACTGTCCCCCTGACACTGTCCCTGACACTGTCCCTGACACTGTCCCCCTGACACTGTCCCTGACACTGTCCCTGACACTGTCCCCCTGACACTGTCCCCCTGACACTGTCCCTGACACTGTCCCCCTGACACTGTCCCCCTGACACTGTCCCTGACACTGTCCCTGACACTGTCCCCCTGACACTGTCCCTGACACTGTCCCTGACACTGTCCCCCTGACACTGTCCCCCTGACACTGTCCCTGACACTGTCCCTGACACTGTCCCCCTGACACTGTCCCCCTGACACTGTCCCTGACACTGTCCCTGACACTGTCCCCCTGACACTGTCCCTGACACTGTCCCTAACACTGTCCCCCTATCACTGTCCCTGACACTGTCCCCCTGACACTGTCCCTGACACTGTCCCCCTGACACTGTCCCCTACACTGTCCCTGACACTGTCCCCCTGACACTGTCCCCTGACACTGTCCCCCTGACACTGTCCCCTGACACTGTCCCCCTGACACTGTCCCTGACACTGTCCCCCTGACACTGTCCCCTGACACTGTCCCCCTGACACTGTCCCCTGACACTGTCCCCCTGACACTGTCCCCTGACACTGTCCCCTGACACTGTCCCCTGACACTGTCCCTGACACTGTCCCCCTGACACTGTCCCCTGACACTGTCCCCCTGACACTGTCCCCTGACACTGTCCCTGACACTGTCCCTGACACTGTCCCCCTGACACTGTCCCCTGACACTGTCCCTGACACTGTCCCCCTGACACTGTCCCCTGACACTGTCCCCCTGACACTGTCCCCTGACACTGTCCCCTGACACTGTCCCTGACACTGTCCCCCTGACACTGTCCCTGACACTGTCCCCTGACACTGTCCCTGACACTGTCCCCCTGACACTGTCCCCCTGACACTGTCCCCCTGACACTGTCCCTGACACTGTCCCTGACACTGTCCCTGACACTGTCCCTGACACTGTCCCCTGACACTGTCCCCCTGACACTGTCCCTGACACTGTCCCCCTGACACTGTCCCCCTGACACTGTCCCCTGACACTGTCCCCCTGACACTGTCCCCTGACACTGTCCCCCTGACACTGTCCCCCTGACACTGTCCCTGACACTGTCCCCCTGACACTGTCCCTGACACTGTCCCCCTGACACTGTCCACCTGACACTGTCCCTGACACTGTCCCTGACACTGTCCCCCTGACACTGTCCCTGACACTGTCCCCCTGACACTGTCCCCCTGACACTGTCCCCCTGACACTGTCCCCTGACACTGTCCCCCTGACACTGTCCCCCTGACACTGTCCCCCTGACACTGTCTCTGACACTGTCCCCCTGACACTGTCCCCTGACACTGTCCCCTGACACTGTCCCCCTGACACTGTCCCCTGACACTGTCCCCTGACACTGTCCCTGACACTGTCCCCCTGACACTGTCCCCCTGACACTGTCCCCCTGACACTGTCCCTGACACTGTCCCCCTGACACTGTCCCCCTGACACTGTCCCTGACACTGTCCCCCTGACACTGTCCCCCTGACACTGTCCCCTGACACTGTCCCTGACACTGTCCCTGACACTGTCCCCCTGACACTGTCCCTGACACTGTCCCCCTGACACTGTCCCCCTGACACTGTCCCCCTGACACTGTCCCTGACACTGTCCCCCTGACACTGTCCCCCTGACACTGTCCCTGACACTGTCCCCTGACACTGTCCCCCTGACACTGTCCCTGACACTGTCCCTGACACTGTCCCTGACACTGTCCCCCTGACACTGTCCCCTGAACACTGTCCCCCTGACACTGTCCCTGACACTGTCCCTGACACTGTCCCCCTGACACTGTCCCCCTGACACTGTCCCTGACACTGTCCCTGACACTGTCCCCCTGACACTGTCCCCCTGACACTGTCCCTGACACTGTCCCTGACACTGTCCCCCTGACACTGTCCCCCTGACACTGTCCCTGACACTGTCCCTGACACTGTCCCCCTGACACTGTCCCCCTGACACTGTCCCCCTGACACTGTCCCCCTGACACTGTCCCCTGACACTGTCCCTGACACTGTCCCTGACACTGACCCCCTGACACTGTCCCCCTGACACTGTCCCCCTGACACTGTCCCCCTGACACTTTCCCTGACACTGTCCCTGACACTGTCCCTGACACTGTCCCCCTGACACTGTCCCCCTGACACTGTCCCTGACACTGTCCCCCTGACACTGTCCCCCTGACACTGTCCCCTGACACTGTCCCCTGACACTGTCCCTGACACTGTCCCCCTGACACTGTCCCCTGACACTGTCCCCCTGACACTGTCCTGACACTGTCCCCTGACACTGTCCCCTGACACTGTCCCCCTGACACTGTCCCTGACACTGTCCCTGACACTGTCCCTGACACTGTCCCCTGACACTGTCCCCCTGACACTGTCCCCCTGACACTGTCCCCTGACACTGTCCCCTGACACTGTCCCCCTGACACTGTCCCCTGACACTGTCCCCTGACACTGTCCCCCTGACACTGTCCCCCTGACACTGTCCCCTGACACTGTCCCCTGACACTGTCCCCCTGACACTGTCCCCCTGACACTGTCCCCCTGACACTGTCCTGACACTGTCCCCTGACACTGTCCCCTGACACTGTCCCCCTGACACTGTCCCTGACACTGTCCCTGACACTGTCCCTGACACTGTCCCTGACACTGTCCCCTGACACTGTCCCCCTGACACTGTCCCCTGCCCCTGACACTGTCCCCCTGACACTGTCCCCTGACACTGTCCCCCTGACACTGTCCCCCTGACACTGTCCCCTGACACTGTCCCTGACACTGTCCCTGACACTGTCCCTGACACTGTCCCCCTGACACTGTCCCCCTGACACTGTCCCCCTGACACTGTCCCCCTGACACTGTCCCCCTGACACTGTCCCCCTGACACTGTCCCCCTGACACTGACCCTGACACTGTCCCCCTGACACTGTACCCTGACACTGTCCCCCTGACACTGACCCTGACACTGTCCCCCTGACACTGTCCCTGACACTGTCCCCCTGACACTGTCCCTGACACTGTCCCCCTGACACTGTCCCCCTGACACTGTCCCCCTGACACTGTCCCTGACACTGTCCCTGACACTGTCCCCCTGACACTGTCCCTGACACTGTCCCTGACACTGTCCCCCTGACACTGTCCCCCTGACACTGTCCCCCTGACACTGTCCCTGACACTGTCCCCCTGACACTGTCCCTGACACTGTCCCTGACACTGTCCCCCTGACACTGTCCCCCTGACACTGTCCCTGACACTGTCCCTGACACTGTCCCCTGACACTGTCCCCTGACACTGTCCCTGACACTGTCCCCCTGACACTGTCCCCCTGACACTGTCCCCCTGACACTGTCCCCCTGACACTGTCCCTGACACTGTCCCCCTGACACTGTCCCCCTGACACTGTCCCCCTGACACTGTCCCCTGACACTGTCCTGACACTGTCCCTGACACTGTCCCCCTGACACTGTCCCCCTGACACTGACCCTGACACTGTCCCCCTGACACTGTCCCCTGACACTGTCCCCTGACACTGACCCTGACACTGTCCCCCTGACACTGTCCCCCTGACACTGTCCCCTGACACTGTCCCTGACACTGTCCCCCTGACACTGTCCCCCTGACACTGTCCCCCTGACACTGTCCCTGACACTGTCCCCCTGACACTGTCCCCCTGACACTGTCCCTGACACTGTCCCCCTGACACTGTCCCCTGACACTGTCCCCCTGACACTGTCCCTGACACTGTCCCCTGACACTGTCCCCCTGACACTGTCCCCCTGACACTGTCCCCTGACACTGTCCCCCTGACACTGTCCCCCTGACACTGTCCCCCTGACACTGTCCCTGACACTGTCACTGACACTGTCCCTGACACTGTCCCTGACACTGTCCCTGACACTGTCCCCCTGACACTGTCCCCCTGACACTGCCCCTGACACTGTCCCCCTGACACTGTACCCTGACACTGTCCCCTGACACTGACCCCCTGACACTGTCCCCTGACACTGTCCCTGACACTGTCCCTGACACTGTCCCTGACACTGTCCCCCTGACACTGTCCCCCTGACACTGTCCCCCTGACACTGTCCCCTGACACTGTCCCCCTGACACTGTCCCCCTGACACTGTCCCCTGACACTGTCCCCCTGACACTGTCCCTGACACTGTCCCCCTGACACTGTACCCCTGACACTGTCCCCCTGACACTGTCCCTGACACTGTCCCCTGACACTGTCCCCTGACACTGTCCCCCTGACACTGTCCCCTGACACTGTCCCCCTGACACTGTCCCCCTGACACTGTCCCCCTGACACTGTCCCCTGACACTGTCCCTGACACTGTCCCCCTGACACTGTCCCCTGACACTGTCCCTGACACTGTCCCCCTGACACTGTCCCCCTGACACTGTCCCCCTGACACTGTCCCTGACACTGTCCCCCTGACACTGTCCCTGACACTGTCCCTGACACTGTCCCCCTGACACTGTCCCCCTGACACTGTCCCCCTGACACTGTCCCCTGACACTGTCCCCGACACTGTCCCCCTGACACTGTCCCTGACACTGTCCCCCTGACACTGTCCCCCTGACACTGTCCCCTGACACTGTCCCCCTGACACTGTTCCCTGACACTGTCCCCCTGACACTGTCCCCCTGACACTGTCCCCCTGACACTGTCCCTGACAATGTCCCTGACACTGTCCCTGACACTGTCCCTGACACTGTCCCCCTGACACTGTCCCCCTGACACTGACCCTGACACTGTCCCCCTGACACTGTCCCCTGACACTGTCCCCCTGACACTGTCCCTGACACTGTCCCCCTGACACTGTCCCCCTGACACTGTCCCCCTGACACTGTCCCTGACACTGTCCCCCTGACACTGTCCCCCTGACACTGTCCCCTGACACTGTCCCTGACACTGTCCCCCTGACACTGTCCCCCTGACACTGTCCCCCTGACACTGTCCCCCTGACACTGTCCCCCTGACACTGTCCCTGACACTGTCCCCCTGACACTGTCCCCCTGACACTGTCCCCCTGACACTGTCCCCCTGACACTGTCCCTGACACTGTCCCCCTGACACTGTCCCCTGACACTGTCCCCTGACACTGACCCTGACACTGTCCCCCTGACACTGTCCCCCTGACACTGTCCCTGACACTGTCCCCCTGACACTGTCCCCCTGACACTGTCCCCCTGACACTGTCCCCTGACACTGTCCCCTGACACTGTCCCCCTGACACTGTCCCCCTGACACTGTCCCCCTGACTCTGTCCCCTGACACTGTCCCCTGACACTGTCCCCTGACACTGTCCCCTGACACTGTCCCCCTGACACTGTCCCTGACACTGTCCCCCTGACACTGTCCCCCTGACACTGTCCCCCTGACACTGTCCCTGACACTGTCCTGACCTGTCTGACACTGTCCCCCTGACACTGTCCCTGACACTGTCCCTGACACTGTCCCCCTGACACTGTCCCCCTGACACTGTCCCTGACACTGTCCCTGACACTGTCCCTGACACTGTCCCCCTGACACTGTCCCCTGACACTGTCCCCTGACACTGTCCCTGACACTGTCCCCTGACACTGTCCCCCTGACACTGTCCCTGACACTGTCCCCCTGACACTGTCCCCCTGACACTGTCCCCCTGACACTGTCCCCCTGACACTGTCCCTGACACTGTCCCCCTGACACTGTCCCCCTGACACTGTCCCCCTGACACTGTCCCCCTGACACTGTCCCCTGACACTGTCCCTGACACTGTCCCCCTGACACTGTCCCCCTGACACTGTCCCTGACACTGTCCCCCTGACACTGTCCCCTGACACTGTCCCTGACACTGTCCCTGACACTGTCCCTGACACTGTCCCCCTGACACTGTCCCCCTGACACTGTCCCCCCTGACACTGTCCCTGACACTGTCCCTGACACTGTCCCCCTGACACTGTCCCCCTGACACTGTCCACCTGACACTGTCCCCCTGACACTGTCCCTGACACTGTCCCCTGACACTGTCCCTGACACTGTCCCCCTGACACTGTCCCCCTGACACTGTCCCCTGACACTGTCCCCCTGACACTGTCCCCCTGACACTGTCCCTGACACTGTCCCCCTGACACTGTCCCCCTGACACTGTCCCCCTGACACTGTCCCTGACACTGTCCCCCTGACACTGTCCCCCTGACACTGTCCCCCTGACAGCTGTCCCCTGACACTGTCCCCCTGACACTGTCCCCTGACACTGTCCCCCTGACACTGTCCCTGACACTGTCCCCCTGACACTGTCCCCCCTGACACTGTCCCTGACACTGTCCCCCTGACACTGTCCTCCCTGACACTGTCCCCCTGACACTGTCCCTGACACTGTCCCCCTGACACTGTCCCCCTGACACTGTCCCTGACACTGTCCCCTGACACTGTCCCCCTGACACTGTCCCCCTGACACTGTCCCCTGACACTGTCCCTGACACTGTCCCCCTGACACTGTCCCCTGACACTGTCCCCCTGACACTGTCCCCCTGACACTGTCCCTGACACTGTCCCCCTGACACTGTCCCTGACACTGTCCCCCTGACACTGTCCCCCTGACACTGTCCCTGACACTGTCCCCCTGACACTGTCCCTGACACTGTCCCCTGACACTGTCCCTGACACTGTCCCTGACACTGTCCCCCTGACACTGTCCCCTGACACTGTCCCCCTGACACTGTCCCTGACACTGTCCCCTGACACTGTCCCTGACACTGTCCCCTGACACTGTCCCCCTGACACTGTCCCCCTGACACTGTCCCTGACACTGTCCCTGACACTGTCCCCTGACACTGTCCCCTGACACTGTCCCCTGACACTGTCCCTGACACTGTCCCTGACACTGTCCCTGACACTGTCCCCCTGACACTGTCCCTGACACTGTCCCCCTGACACTGTCCCCTGACACTGACCCTGACACTGTCCCTGACACTGTCCCCTGACACTGTCCCCTGACACTGTCCCTGACACTGTCCCCCTGACACTGTCCCCCTGACACTGTCCCCCTGACACTGTCCCTGACACTGACCCTGACACTGTCCCCCTGACACTGTCCCCTGACACTGTCCCCCTGACACTGTCCCTGACACTGTCCCCCTGACACTGTCCCCTGACACTGTCCCCCTGACACTGTCCCCTGACACTGTCCCCTGACACTGTCCTGACACTGTCCCTGACACTGTCCCCCTGACACTGTCCCCTGACACTGTCCCCCTGACACTGTCCCCCTGACACTGTCCCCCTGACACTGTCCCTGACACTGTCCCCCTGACACTGTCCCTGACACTGTCCCCCTGACACTGTCCCCTGACACTGTCCCCCTGACACTGTCCCCTGACACTGTCCCCTGACACTGTCCCTGACACTGTCCCTGACACTGTCCCTGACACTGTCCCCCTGACACTGTCCCCCTGACACTGTCCGACACTGTCCCTGACACTGTCCCTGACACTGTCCCCCTGACACTGTCCCCTGACACTGTCCCTGACACTGTCCCCCTGACACTGTCCCCCTGACACTGTCCCCTGACACTGTCCCCTGACACTGTCCCTGACACTGTCCCTGACACTGTCCCCTGACACTGTCCCCCTGACACTGTCCCCCTGACACTGTCCCCCTGACACTGTCCCTGACACTGTCCCCCTGACACTGTCCCCTGACACTGTCCCCCTGACACTGTCCCCCTGACACTGTCCCCTGACACTGTCCCTGACCTGCCTGACACTGTCCCTGACACTGTCCCTGACACTGTCCCCCTGACACTGTCCCCTGACACTGTCCCCTGACACTGTCCCCCTGACACTGTCCCCTGACACTGTCCCCCTGACACTGTCCCCCTGACACTGTCCCCTGACACTGTCCCCTGACACTGTCCCCTGACACTGTCCCCTGACACTGTCCCTGACACTGTCCCCCTGACACTGTCCCCCTGACACTGTCCCCCTGACACTGTCCCCCTGACACTGTCCCCCTGACACTGTCCCCTGACACTGTCCCCCTGACACTGTCCCCCTGACACTGTCCCTGACACTGTCCCCCTGACACTGTCCCCTGACACTGTCCCCCCTGACACTGTCCCCCTGACACTGTCCCCCTGACACTGTCCCTGACACTGTCCCCTGACACTGTCCCTGACACTGTCCCCTGACACTGTCCCCCTGACACTGTCCCCCTGACACTGTCCCCTGACACTGTCCCCCTGACACTGTCCCCCTGACACTGTCCCCCTGACACTGTCCCTGACACTGTCGACACGTCCCCTGACACTGTCCCCCTGACACTGTCCCCTGACACTGTCCCTGACACTGTCCCCCTGACACTGTCCCCTGACACTGTCCCCCTGACACTGTCCTGTCCCCCTGACACTGTCCCCCTGACACTGTCCCCTGACACTGTCCCCCTGACACTGTCCCTGACACTGTCCCTGACACTGTCCCCTGACACTGTCCCTGACACTGTCCCCCTGACACTGTCCCCTGACACTGTCCCCCTGACACTGTCCCCTGACACTGTCCCTGACACTGTCCCCTGACACTGTCCCTGACACTGTCCCCCTGACACTGTCCCTGACACTGTCCCCCTGACACTGTCCCCCTGACACTGTCCCCTGACACTGTCCCCCTGACACTGTCCTGACACTGTCCCCCTGACACTGTCCCCTGACACTGTCCCCTGACACTGTCCCCTGACACTGTCCCCCTGACACTGTCCCCCTGACACTGTCCCCCTGACACTGTCCCCTGACACTGTCCCCTGACACTGTCCCCTGACACTGTCCCCCTGACACTGTCCCTGACACTGTCCCCCTGACACTGTCCCCTGACACTGTCCCCTGACACTGTCCCCTGACACTGTCCCCCTGACACTGTCCCCCTGACACTGTCCCTGACACTGTCCCCTGACACTGTCCCCTGACACTGTCCCCCTGACACTGTCCCTGACACTGTCCCCCTGACACTGTCCCTGACACTGTCCCCCTGACACTGTCCCCTGACACTGTCCCCCTGACACTGTCCCTGACACTGTCCCCCTGACACTGTCCCCTGACACTGTCCCCTGACACTGTCCCCCTGACACTGTCCCCTGACACTGTCCCCCTGACACTGTCCCCCTGACACTGTCCCCTGACACTGTCCCCCTGACACTGTCCCCTGACACTGTCCCCCTGACACTGTCCCCTGACACTGTCCCTGACACTGTCCCCCTGACACTGTCCCCCTGACACTGTCCCCCTGACACTGTCCCCTGACACTGTCCCCCTGACACTGTCCCCTGACACTGTCCCCCTGACACTGTCCCCCTGACACTGTCCCCCTGACACTGTCCCCCTGACACTGTCCCTGACACTGTCCCCCTGACACTGTCCCCTGACACTGTCCCTGACACTGTCCCCCTGACACTGTCCCCCTGACACTGTCCCTGACACTGTCCCTGACACTGTCCCCCTGACACTGTCCCCCTGACACTGTCCCCCTGACACTGTCCCTGACACTGTCCCCTGACACTGTCCCCCTGACACTGTCCCTGACACTGTCCCTGACACTGTCCCTGACACTGTCCCCTGACACTGTCCCCCTGACACTGTCCCCTGACACTGTCCCCTGACACTGTCCCCTGACACTGTCCCCCTGACACTGTCCCTGACACTGTCCCCCTGACACTGTCCCCCTGACACTGTCCCTGACACTGTCCCTGACACTGTCCCCTGACACTGTCCCCCTGACACTGTCCCTGACACTGTCCCCTGACACTGTCCCCCTGACACTGTCCCCCTGACACTGTCCCTGACACTGTCCCTGACACTGTCCCCCTGACACTGTCCCCTGACACTGTCCCTGACACTGTCCCCTGACACTGTCCCCTGACACTGTCCCCCTGACACTGTCCCTGACACTGTCCCTGACACTGTCCCCCTGACACTGTCCCTGACACTGTCCCCCTGACACTGTCCCCCTGACACTGTCCCCCTGACACTGTCCCCTGACACTGTCCCCCTGACACTGTCCCCCTGACACTGTCCCCCTGACACTGTCCCTGACACTGTCCCTGACACTGTCCCCCCTGACACTGTCCCCCTGACACTGTCCCCTGACACTGTCCCTGACACTGTCCCCCTGACACTGTCCCCCTGACACTGTCCCCCTGACACTGTCCCCTGACACTGTCCCCCTGACACTGTCCCCCTGACACTGTCCCCCTGACACTGTCCCTGACACTGTCCCTGACACTGTCCCCCTGACACTGTCCCCTGACACTGTCCCCTGACACTGTCCCCCTGACACTGTCCCCTGACACTGTCCCCCTGACACTGTCCCCCTGACACTGTCCCTGACACTGTCCCCCTGACACTGTCCCCTGACACTGTCCCTGACACTGTCCCCCTGACACTGTCCCCCTGACACTGTCCCTGACACTGTCCCCCTGACACTGTCCCCCTGACACTGTCCCCTGACACTGTCCCCCTGACACTGTCCCCTGACACTGTCCCCCTGACACTGTCCCCTGACACTGTCCCCCTGACACTGTCCCTGACACTGTCCCCTGACACTGTCCCCCTGACACTGTCCCCCTGACACTGTCCCTGACACTGTCCCCCTGACACTGTCCCCCCTGACACTGTCCCCCTGACACTGTCCCTGACACTGTCCCCTGACACTGTCCCCCTGACACTGTCCCCTGACACTGTCCCCTGACACTGTCCCCCTGACACTGTCCCCTGACACTGTCCCCCTGACACTGTCCCTGACACTGTCCCCTGACACTGTCCCCCTGACACTGTCCCCTGACACTGTCCCCCTGACACTGTCCCCCTGACACTGTCCCCTGACACTGTCCCCTGACACTGTCCCCCTGACACTGTCCCCCTGACACTGTCCCCCTGACACTGTCCCCTGACACTGTCCCCCTGACACTGTCCCTGACACTGTCCCCCTGACACTGTCCCCCTGACACTGTCCCCTGACACTGTCCCCTGACACTGTCCCCTGACACTGTCCCCTGACACTGTCCCTGACACTGTCCCCCTGACACTGTCCCCCTGACACTGTCCCCCTGACACTGTCCCTGACACTGTCCCCTGACACTGTCCCTGACACTGTCCCCCTGACACTGTCCCCCTGACACTGTCCCTGACACTGTCCCCCTGACACTGTCCCTGACACTGTCCCCCTGACACTGTCCCCTGACACTGTCCCCTGACACTGTCCCCCTGACACTGTCCCCTGACACTGTCCCCTGACACTGTCCCCCTGACACTGTCCCCCTGACACTGTCCCCCTGACACTGTCCCTGACACTGTCCCCCCCCCTGACACTGTCCCCTGACACTGTCCCCCCTGACACTGTCCCCCTGACACTGTCCCCTGACACTGTCCCCTGACACTGTCCCTGACACTGTCCCCCTGACACTGTCCCCCCTGACACTGTCCCCCTGACACTGTCCCCTGACACTGTCCCCCTGACACTGTCCCCTGACACTGTCCCTGACACTGTCCCCCTGACACTGTCCCCCTGACACTGTCCCCCTGACACTGTCCCTGACACTGTCCCCCTGACACTGTCCCCCTGACACTGTCCCCTGACACTGTCCCTGACACTGTCCCCCTGACACTGTCCCCCTGACACTGTCCCCCTGACACTGTCCCTGACACTGTCCCTGACACTGTCCCCCTGACACTGTCCCTGACACTGTCCCCCTGACACTGTCCCCTGACACTGTCCCCCTGACACTGTCCCTGACACTGTCCCTGACACTGTCCCCTGACACTGTCCCTGACACTGTCCCCCTGACACTGTCCCTGACACTGTCCCCTGACAGCTGTCCCCTGACACTGTCCCTGACACTGTCCCCTGACACTGTCCCCCGACACTGTCCCCCTGACACTGTCCCCCTGACACTGTCCCTGACACTGTCCCCCTGACACTGTCCCCTGACACTGTCCCCCTGACACTGTCCCCTGACACTGTCCCCTGACACTGTCCCCTGACACTGTCCCCTGACACTGTCCCCTGACACTGTCCCCTGACACTGTCCCCCTGACACTGTCCCTGACACTGTCCCTGACACTGTCCCCCTGACACTGTCCCTGACACTGTCCCCCCTGACACTGTCCCCCTGACACTGTCCCCGGACACTGTCCCCCTGACACTGTCCCCCTGACACTGTCCCCCTGGACACTGTCCCCTGGACACTGTCCCCTGACACTGTCCCCCTGACACTGTCCCTGACACTGTCCCCCTGACACTGTCCCTGACACTGTCCCCTGACACTGTCCCC
>NW_027308701.1:0-77346 GCF_047496885.1 Scyliorhinus torazame | reverse complement strand
CCCAAACCAAACCCCCCCTCCCGGGATCCAACCCAAACCAACCCCCCCCCCCCCCCCCCCGGACCCAACCCAACCCGCCCCCCCCCCGAACCAAACCGCCCCCGGAACCAACCCAAACCCCCCCCCGGACCCAACCCAAACAAACCCCCCCCCCCCCCCCCGGAACCAACACAAACCTACCCCCCGGACCCAACCCAACCCCCCCCCCCGGACCCAACCCAACCCCCCCTGCCGAACCCAACCCAAACCCCCCCCCCCCCGCCGGAACCAAACCAAACCCCCCCCCCCGGAGCCAACCCAACCACCCCGAACCCAACCCAAACCCCCCCCCCCCGGAACCAACCCATCCCCCCCCCCTCCGGGACCCAACCCAACCCCCCCCCCCCCCCCAGGACTGAACCCAACCCCCGCCCCCGGGACTCAACCCAAACCAACCCCCCCCCCCCGGGACCCAACCCAAACCAACCCCCCCCCGGACCCAACCCAAACCAACACCCCCCCCCCCCGGGACCCAACCCAAACCCCCCCCCCGGGACCCAACCCAACCCCCCCCCCGGGACTCAACCCAACCCCCCCCGGAACCAACCCAAACCCCCCGCCCGGACCCAACCCAAACCAACACCCCCCCTCCCCCCCGGACCCAACCCAAACCAACCCCCACCCCCCTGGACCCAACCCAACCCCCCCCGAATCCAACCCAAACCCCCTCCCCCGGAACCAACCCAAACACCCCCCCCACCCCGGAACCAACCCAAACCCCCCCCCGGACCCAACCCAAACCAACCCCCCCCCGGACCCAACCCAAACCAACCCCCCCCCCGGAACCAACCCAAACCCCCCCCCCCCGGAACCAAACCAAACCCCCCCCCCCCCCGGACCCAACCCAACCCCCCCTGAACCCAACCCAACCCCCCCCCCGAACCCAACCCAATCCCCCCCCCCCCGGAACCAACCCAAACCCCCCCGAACCCAACCCCAAACCCCACCCCCCCCGCGGAACCAACCCAAACCCCCCCCGGACCCAAACCAACCCCCCCCGAACCCAACCCAAACCCCTCCCGAACCCAACCCAAACCCCCCTAGAACCCAACCCAAACCAACCCCCCCCCCCCGGGACCCAACCCAAACCCCCCCCCCCACCCCGGGACCCAACCCAACCCCCCCCCCCCCCACCCCCGGGACCCAACCCAACCCACCCCCCCCCGGGACCCAACCCAAACCCCCCCCCCCACCCCCGGGACCCAACCCAACCCCCCCCCCCCCGGGACCCAACCCAAACCCCCCCCCACCCCCGGGACCCAACCCAAACCCCCCCCCACCCCCGGGACCCAACCCAAACCCCCCCCCACCCCCGGGACCCAACCCAACCCCCCCCCTGGGACCCAACCCAACCCCCCCCCCCCGGGACCCAACCCAAACCCCCCCCCCACCCCCGGACCCAACCCAAACCCCCCCCCCCCGGGACCCAACCCAACCCCCCCCCCCCTGGGACCCAACCCAACCCCCCCCACCCCCGGGACCCAACCCAACCCCCCCCCCGGGACCCAACCCAACCCAACCCCCGCCCCCCGGGACACAACCCAAACCCCACCACCCCCCCACCCCCGGGACCCCCCCCCCCCCGGGACCCAACCCAAACTAACGCCCCCCCCCGGACTCAACCCAACCCCCCTCCCGGGACCCAACCCAAACCAACCCCCCCCCCCCGGGACCAAACCCAAACCAAACCAACCCCCCCCGGGACCCAACCCAAACCAACCCCCCCCCCCGGACCCAACCCCCCCCCCTGGGACCCAACCCAAACCAACCCCCCCCCGGAACCAAACCCAAACCAACCCCCGCCCCCACCGAACCCAACCCGAACCAAACCCCCCCCCCCCGGGACCCAACCCAACCCCCCACCGGGACCCAACCCAAACCAACCCCCCCGGACCCAACCCAACCCCCCCCGAACCCAACCCAACCCCCACCCCCCGTAACCAAACCAACCCAACCCCCCCCACCGAACACAACCCAACCCCCCCCCCGAACCCAACCCAAACCCCCCCCCCCAGAACCAACCCAAACCCCCCCCCCCCGGAACCAACCCAAACCAACCCCCCCCCGGAACCAACCCAAACCCCCCCCCCCGAACCCAACCCAACCCCCCCCCCCCGGGACCCAACCCAACCCCGCCCGGACCCAACCCAAACCAACCCCCCCCCGGGACCCAACCCCCCCCCCCCCGGGACCCAACCACCCCTGCCCCCCCGGGACCCAACCCAACCCCCCCCCCACCCAGGACCCAACCCAACCACCCCCCCGGGACCCATCCCAAACCAACCCTCCCCACCCCGGACCCAACCCAAACCAACCCCCCCCCCCGGACCCAACCCAACCCCCCCCCGAGACCCAACCCAAACCAAACCCCCCCCCCGGGACCCAACCCAAACCAAACCCCACCCGGACCCAACCCAACCCCCCCCCCCGAACCCAACCCAACCCCCCCCGAACCCAACCCAAACCAACCCCCCCGTACCCAACCCAAAGCCCCCCCTGGAACCAACGCAAACCCCACCCTCCGGACCCAACCCAAACCAACCCCCCCTCCCCGGAACCAACCCAAACCACCCCCCCGGACCCAACCCAACCCCCCCTCCCCCCGGGACCCAACCCAAACCAACCCCCCCCTCCCGGACCCAACCCAAACCAACCCCCCCCCTGGACCCAACCCAACCCCCCCCCCGGGACCCAACCCAAACCAACCCCCCCCCCGGGACCCAACCTAAACCAACCCCCCCCCCGGGACCAAACCAACCCAACCGACGGGACCCAACCCAAACCCCCCCCCCCGGGACCAAACCCAAACTATCCCCCCTCGGACCCAACCCAAACCAACCCCCCCCCTGGACCCAACCCAACCCCCCCCGGGACCCAACCCAAACCAACCCCCCCCCCGGGACCCAACCTAAACCAACCCCCCCCCGGGACCAAACCAACCCAACCGACGGGACCCAACCCAAACCCCCCCCCCCCCCGGGACCCAACCCAAACTATCCCCCCCCGGACCCAACCCAAACCAACCCCCCCCCCCGGACCCAACCCAACCCCCCCCCCCCGGGACCCAACCCAAACCAACCCCCCCCCCGGACCCAACCCCCCCCCTCCCGGGACCCAACCCAAACCAACCCCCCCCTCCCGGGAACCAACCCAAACCAACCCCCCCCCCCCCCCGCCAGACCCAACCCAAACCCCCCCCCCCCGGGACCCAACCCAAACTATCCCCCCCCGGACCCAACCCAAACCAACCCCCCCCCCCGGACCCAACCCAACCCCCCCCCCCCCGGGACCCAACCCAAACCAACCCCCCCCCCCGGACCCAACCCCCCCCCTCCCGGGACCCAACCCAAACCAACCCCCCCCTCCCGGGAACCAACCCAAACCAACCCCCCCCCCCCCCCGCCAGACCCAACCCAACCCCCCCCCGAACCCAAGCCAAACCCTCCCCCCGAACCCAACCCAACCCCCCCCCCCCCGGAATCAACCCAACCCCCCCCCACCCCCCGGACCCAACCCAAACCAACCACCCCCCCGGAACCAACCGAAATCAACCCCCCCCCCCGGACCTAACCCAAACCAACCCCCACCCCGGACCCAACCCAACCCGCCCCCCCCGAACCAAACCGCCCCCGGAACCAACCCAAACCCCCCCCCCCGGACCCAACCCAAACAAACCCCCCCCCCCCGGAACCAACACAAACCTCCCCCCCCGGACCCAACCCAACCCCCCCCCGGGACTCAACCCAACCCCCACCGGAACCAACCCAAACCCCCCGCCCGGACCCAACCCAAATCAACACCCCCCCCCCCCCGGACCCAACCCAAACCAACCTCCATCCCCCTGGACCCAACCCAACCCCCCCCCGAATCCAACCCAAACCCCTCCCCCGGAACCAACCCAAACCCCCCCCACCCCGGAACCAACCCAAACCCCCCCTCCGCCGGACCCAACCCAAACCACCCCCCCCGGACCCAACCCAAACCAACCCCCCCCCCGGAACCCAACCCAAACCCCCCCCCCCCCGGACCCAACCCAACCCCCCCCCCCGAACCCAACCCAACCCCCCCCCCCGAACCCAACCCAATCCCCCCCCCCCGGAACCAACCCAAACCCCCCCCCCGAACCAACCCAACCCCCCAAACCCCCCACCCCCCCCCCGCGGAACCAACCCAAACCCCCCCCGGACCCAAACCAACCCCCCCCCCGAACCCAACCCAAACCCCTCCCGAACCCAACCCAAACCCCCCCAGAACCCAACCCAAACCCCCCCGGAACCACCCAAACCCCCCCCCCTGACCCAACCCAAACCAACCCCCTCCCCGGACCCAACCCAAACCAACCCCCCACCCGACCCAACCCAAACCAACCCCCCCCCCGGACCCAACCCAAACCAACACCCCCCCGGACCCAGCCCAACCCCCCCTGGACCCCGCCCCCCACCCCGGACCCAAACCAACCTCCCCTCTAACCCCCCCAACCTCCCCCTCTAACCCCCCACCACCACCCCCTCTAACACCCCCACCACCCCGCTAACCCCCCCACCACCCCCTCGAACCCCCCCCACCACCCCCTCGAACCCCCCCCACCACCCCCTCTAAACCCCCCCACCCCCTCTAACCTCCCCACCACCCCTTCTAAACCCCCCACCACCCCCTCTAACCCCCCCACCACCCCCTCTAACACCCCCCACCACCCCCTCTAACCCCCCCACCTCCCCCTCTAACCCCCCCACCTCCCCCTCTAACCGCCGCCAACCTCCACCTCTAACCGCCACTCTACCCCCCAACCTCCCTCTCTAACCCCCCCCAACCTCCCCCTCTACCCCCCCCAACCTCCCCCTCTAACCCCCCCCAACCCCCCCTCAACCCCCCAACCCCCCCTCTACCCCCCCCAACCTCCCCCTCTACCCCCCCCAACCTCCCCCTCTACCCCCCAACCTCCCCTTCTACCCCCCAACCTCCCCCTCTACCCCCCCAACCTCCCCCTCTAACCCCCTTAACCTCCCCCTCTAACCCCCTTAACCACCCCATTAACCCCCTCAACCCCCCGTCTAACCCCCCCAACCTCCCCCTCTAACCCCCCAACCTCCCCCTCTAAATCCCCCAACCTCCCCCTCTAACCCCCCCCCCCAACCTCCCCCTCTAACCACCCCACCACCCCCTCTAACCCCCCCACCACCCCCTCTAACCCCCCCCCACCACCCCCTCTAACCCCCCCCACCTCCCCCTCTAACCGCCGCCCACCCTCCCACAACCTCCCCCTCTACCCACAACCCCCCCTCTACCCCCCAACCCCCCCCTCTAACCCCCCCCAACCTCCCCCTCTAACCCCCCACCCCACCCCCCCACCACACCCCCCCCCCCCAACCTCCCCCTCTACCCCCCCCAACCCCCCCCACCCCCCCCAACCCCCCCAACCCCCCCCACCCCCAACCTCCCCCTCACCCCCAACCCCCCCTCTACCCCCCACCTCCCCCCTACCCCCCCAACCCCCCCCTACACCCCCAACCTCCCCCCTAACCCCCCAACCTCCCCCTCAACCCCCCCAACCTCCCCCCTCTACCCCCCAACCCCCCCCCCTCTAACCCCCCCCCAACCTCCCCCCTCTAACCCCCCCACCACCCCCTCTAACCCCCCCACCACCCCCTCTAACCCCCCCCACCCCCCCAACCCCCCACCCCCCCTCTAACCCCCCCCACCTCCCCTCAACCCCCAACCCCCCCTCACACCCCCCCAACCACCCCTCTACCCCCCCCCCACCACCCCCCAACCCCCCCCACCCACCCCAACCCCCCCCCACCCCCCACACCCCCCCCACCCCCAACCCCCCCCAACCCCCCCTACCCCCCCCAACCCCCCCCACCCCCAACCCCCCCCACCACCCCCCAACCCCCCCCCCACCACCCCCCCAACCCCCCCCAACCCCCCCCAACCCCCCCAACCCCCCCAACCCCCCACCCCCCACAACCCCCCAACCCCCCCCTAACCCCCCCAACCCCCCCCACCCCCAACCCCCCCCAACCCCCCCAACCCCCCCCTACCCCCCCACAACCCCCCCACCACCCCCCAACCCCCCCCAACCCCCCCCACCACCCCCCCACCCCCCACCCCCCCACCACCCCCCCCACCCCCCCCTCTAACCCCCCCACCTCCCCCTCAACCCCCAACCTCCCCCTCTAACCCCCCCCAACCTCCCCCTCTACCACCCCCACACCCCCCCTCTACCCCCCCCCAACCCCCCCCTCAACCCCCCCACCCTCCCCCTCAACCCCCCCCCCCACCTCCCCTCTACCCCCCCAACCTCCCCCTCTACCCCCCCAACCTCCCCCCTCTACCCCCCCAACCACCCCCCTCTACCCCCCCCAACCTCCCCCACCACCCCCCAACCCCCCCACCCCCCCACACCCCCCAACCCCCCCAACCCCCCCCCACACCCCCACCTCCCCCCACCCCCAACACCTCCCCCCAACCCCCCCAACCTCCCCCCAACCCCCCCCACCCACCCCCCCTACCCCCCCCCAACCCCCCCCCCCCCCCACCCCCACCACCCCCCCACACCCCCCCCCCACCCCCCCAACCCCCCCCCCCACCACCCCCCACCCCCCACCACACCCTCCCCACCCCCCCCCCCACCACCCCCCCACCCCCCAACCCCCCCCCACCCCCCCCCCCACCCCCCCTACCCCCCCCCAACCCCCCCCCCCACCCCCACACCCCCCCCCCACCCCCCCAACCTCCCCCCCAACCCCCCAACCCCCCCCCACCAACCCCCCCCACCACCCCCCAACACCCCCCACCCCCCCAACCCCCCCCACCACCCCCCAACCCCCCCCACCCCCCCTAACCCCCCCACCCCCCCTCAACCCCCCCCACCCCCCCAACACCCCCACCCCCCCTCTAACCCCCCAACCTCCCCCCAACCCCCAACCCCCCCCAACCCCCCCACCCCCCCCTACCCCCCAACCTCCCCCTCTACCCCCCCAACCTCCCCCTCTACCCCCCAACCTCCCCCTCTACCCCCCCAACCTCCCCCTCTACCCCCCAACCTCCCCCTCTACCCCCCAACCTCCCCCTCTACCCCCCAACCTCCCCCTCTACCCCCCCAACCCTCCCCCTCTAACCCCCCCAACCTCCCCACAACCCCCCCCCTACCCCCAACCCCCCCAACCTCCCCCCTAACCCCCCCCAACCTCCCCCTCTAACCCCCCCAACCTCCCCCTCTAACCCCCCAACCTCCCCCTCAAACCCCCCCAACCTCCCCCTCTAACCCCCCCACCTCCCCCTCTAACCCCCCCACACCCCCCTCAACCCCCCCAACCTCCCCCTCTAACCCCCCCACCTCCCCCTCTACCCCCCCCAACCTCCCCCCTCTACCCCCCAACCTCCCCCTCTACCCCCCCAACCTCCCCCCACCCCCCAACCCCCCCCCCCCCCCAACCTCCCCCTCAACCCCCCCACACCTCCCCCTCAACCCCCCCCAACCTCCCCCTCTACCCCCCCCAACCTCCCCCTCCACCCCCCCAACCTCCCCCTCTACCCCCCAACCTCCCCCTCTACCCCCCCAACCTCCCCTCTACCCCCCAACCTCCCCTCTACCCCCCCAACCTCCCCCTCTAACCCCCCAACCTCCCCCTCTAACCCCCCCAACCTCCCCCTCTAACCCCCCCCCACCTCCCCCTCTAACCCCCCCCCCACCACCCCCTCTACCCCCCCACCACCCCCTCTACCCCCCCCACCACCCCCTCTACCCCCCCACCACCCCCTCAACCCCCCCACCACCCCCTCTAACCCCCCCACCACCCCCTAACACCCCCACCACCCCCTCTAACCCCCCCACCTCCCCCCTCACCCCCCCACCTCCCCCTCTAACCCCCCCCAACCTCCCCCTTAACCCCCCCCCCAACCTCCCCCTCCTACCCCCCAACCTCCCACTCTAACCCCCCCACCTCCCCCTCTAACCCCCCCAACCTCCCCCTCTACCCCCCAACCTCCCCATCTACCCCCCCAACCTCCCCTCTACCCCCCCAACCTCCCCCTCTACCCCCCAACCTCCCCCTCTACCCCCCCAACCTCCCCCTCTACCCCCCAACCTCCCCCTCTACCCCCCAACCTCCCCCTCTACCCCCCAACCTCCCCCTCTACCCCCCAACCTCCCACTCTAACCACCCCAACCTCCCGCTCTAACCCCCCGAACCTCGCCTCGAACCCCCCCAACCTCCCCCTCTAACCCCCCCCAACCTCCCCCTCTAACCCCCCCCAACCTCCCCCTCTAACCCCCCCAACCTCCGCCTCCTACCCCCCCAACCTCCCACTCTAACCCCCCCCCACATCCCCCTCTACCCCCCAACCTCCCCATCTACCCCCCCCAACCTCCCCTCTACCCCCCCCAACCTCCCCCTCTACCCCCCTAACCTCCCCCTCTACCCCCCCAACCTCCCCCCTACCCCCCAACCTCCCCCTCTACCCCCCAACCTCCCCCTCTACCCCCCAACCTCCCCCTCTACCCCCCAACCTCCCCCTCTACCCCCCCCAACCTCCCACTCTAACCACCCCAACCTCCCCACCAACCCCCCCCCCCCACCCCCTCAACCCCCCCACCCACCCCCTAACCCCCCCAACCTCCCCCTCTAACCCCCCCCCCACCCCCACTAACCCCCCCCCACCACCCCCTCACCCCCCCAACCACCCCCAACCCCCCCAACCCCCCTCTACCCCCCCAACCTCCCCTCTAACCCCCCCAACCTCCCCCCTCTAACCCCCCAACCTCCCCCTCAACCCCCCAACCTCCCCTCCAACCCCCCCAACCTCCCCTCAACACCCCCCCCAACCTCCCCCCTAAACCCCCCAACCTCCCCCCTCTAACACCCCCCCAACCTCCCCCTCTAACCCCCCAAACGTCCACCTCTAACCCCCCCAACCTCCCCCTAACCCCCCCAACCTCCCCCTCTACCCCCCCCAACCTCCCCCTCTACCTCCCCCTCTACCCCCAACCTCCCCTCTACCCCCCAACCTCCCCTCTACCCCCCCAACCTCCCCCTCTAACCCACTAACCTCCCCATTAACCCCCTCAACCTCCCCCTCTAACCCCCCCAACCTCCCCCTCTAACCCCCCCAACATCCCCCTCTAACCCCCAACCTCCCCCTCTAACCCCCCAACCTCCCCCTCTAAATCCCCCAACCTCCCCCTCTAACCCCCCCCCAACCTCCCCCTCTAACCACCCCACCACCCCCTCTAACCCCCCCACCACCCCCTCTAACCCCCCCACCTCCCCTTCTAACCCCCCCCCCAACCTCCCCCTCTAACCACCCCCAACCTTCCCCTCTAACCCCCCAACCTCCCCCTCTAACACCCCCAACCTCCCTCTCTACCCCCCAAACCTCCCCCTCTAACCCCCACAACCTCCCCCTCTAACCCCCCCAACCTCCCCCTCTACCCCCCAACCTCCCCCTCTACCCCCCCCCAACCTCCCCCTCTACCCCCCAACCTCCCCCTCTACCCCTCAACCTCCCCCTCTACCCCTCAACCTCCCCCTCTACCCCCTAACCTCCCCTTCTACCCCCCAACCTCCCCCTCTACCCCCCAACCTCCCCCTCTAACCCCCTTAACCTCCCCATTAACCCCCTCAACCTCCCCCTCTAACCCCCCAACCTCCCCCTCTAACCCCCCCAACCTCCCCCTCTAACCCCCCCCCCAACCTCCCCCTCTAAATCCCCCAACCTCCCCCTCTAACCCCCCCCAACCTCCCCCTCTAACCACCCCCTCTAACCCCCCCACCACCCCCTCTAACCCCCCACCTCCCCCTCTAACCCCCCCCAACCTCCCCCTCTAACCACCCCCCACCTTCCCCTCGAACCCCCAAACTCCCCCTCTAACCCCCCCAACCTCCCCCTCTAACCCCCCCAACCTCCCCCTCTAACCCCCCCCAACCTCCCCCTCTACCCCCCAACCTCCTCCTCTACCCCCCAACCTCCTCCTCTACCCCCCCCAACCTCCCCCTCTACCCCCCCAACCTCCCCCTCTACCCCCCCAAACTCCCCCTCTACCCCCCCAACCTCGCCCTCCACCCCCCCAACCTCCCCCTCTACCCCCCAAACTCCCCTCTACCCCCCCAACCTCCGCCTCTACCCCCCCAACCTCCCCCTCTAATCCCCCCAACCTCCCCCTCTAACCCCCTCAACCTCCCCCTCTAACCCCCCCAACCTCCCCCTCTAAATCCCCCAACCTCCCCCTCTAAATCCCCCAACCTCCCCCTCTAACCCCCCCCAACCTCCCCCTCTAACCACCCCCACCACCCCCTCTAACCCCCCCACCACCCCCTCAACCCCCCCACCTCCCCTTCTAACCCCCCCAACCTCCCCCTCTACCACCCCCCACCTTCCCCTCTAACCCCCCAACCTCCCCCTCTAACACCCCCAACCTCCCTCTCTACCCCCCTAACCACCCCCTCTACCCCCCCCAACCTCCCCCTCTACCCCCCCCCCCAACCTCCCCCTCTACCCCCCCCCAACCTCCCCCACTACCCCCCACCTCCCCCTCTACCCCCCAACCTCCCCCTCTACCCCCTAACCTCCCCTTCTACCCCCCAACCTCCCCTCTACCCCCCCAACCTCCCCCTCTAACCCCCTTAACCTCCCCATTAACCCCCTCAACCTCCCCCTCTAACCCCCCAACCTCCCCCTCTAACCCCCCCAACCTCCCCCTCTAACCCCCCCCAACCTCCCCCTCTAAATCCCCCAACCTCCCCCTCTACCCCCCCCAACCTCCCCCTCTAACCACCCCACCACCCCCTCTAACCCCCCCCACCACCCCCTCTAACCCCCCCACCTCCCCTCAAACCCCCCGCAACCTCCCCCTCTAACCACCCCCCACCTTCCCCTCTAACCCCCAAACTCCCCCTCTAACCCCCCCAACCTCCCCTCTAACCCCCCCAACCTCCCCCTCTAACCCCCCCAACCTCCCCCTCTAACCCCCCCCAATCTCCCCCTCTACCCCCCAACCTCCTCCTCTACCCCCCAACCTTCTCCTCTACCCCCCCCCAACCTCCCCCTCTACCCCCCCAACCTCCCCCTCTACCCCCCCCAACCTCGCCCTCCACCCCCCCAACCTCCCCCTCTACCCCCCCAACCTCCCCCTCTACCCCCCAAACTCCCCTCTACCCCCCAACCTCCGCCTCTACCCCCCCAACCTCCCCCTCTAATCCCCCCAACCTCCCCCTCTAACCCCCTCAACCTCCCCCTCTAACCCCCCCCCAACCTCCCCCTCTAACCCCCCCCAACCTCCCCCTCTAACCCCCCCCAACCTCCCCCTCTAACCCCCCCCCCACCACCCCCTCTACCCCCCCACCACCCCCTCTAACCCCCCCACCACCCCCTCTAACCCCCCCACCACCCCCTCTAACCCCCCCCACCACCCCCCTAACACCTCCACCACCCCCTCTAACCCCCCCACCTCCCCCTCTAACCCCCCAACCTCCCCCTTAACCCCCCCCCAACCTCCCCCTCCTACCCCCCAACCTCCCACTCCTACCCCCCAACCTCCCACTCTAACCCCCCCACATCCCCCTCTAACCCCCCCCAACCTCCCCCTCTTCCCCCCAACCTCCCCATCTACCCCCCCAACCTCCCCTCTACCCCCCCAACCTCCCCCTCTACCCCCAACCTCCCCCTCTACCCCCCAACCTCCCCCTCTACCCCCCAACCTCCCCCTCTACCCCCCAACCTCCCACTCTAACCACCCCAACCTCCCGCTCTAACCCCCCGAACCTCCCCCTCTAAACCCCCCAACCTCCCCTCTAACCCCCCCCAACCTCCCCCTCTAACCCCCCCAACCTCCCCCTCCTACCCCCCCAACCTCCCCCTCTAACCCCCCCCAACCTCCCCCTCTAACCACCCCCTCTAACCCCCCCACCACCCCCTCTAACCCCCCACCTCCCCCTCTAACCACCCCCCACCTTCCCCTCGAACCCCCAAACTCCCCCTCTACCCCCCCAACCTCCCCTCTAACCCCCCCAACCCCCCCTCAACCCCCCCCCAACCTCCCCCCAACCCCCCCCCACCCCCCAACCCCCCCACCCCCCACCCAACCCCCCCCCACCCCCCCACCCCCCCCCCCCAACCCCCCCCACCCCCCACCACCCCCCCTACCCCCCCACACCCCCCCCCCCCAACCTCCCCCACACCCCCCCCAACTCCCCACCCCCCCCCCCCACCCCCCCACCCCTCCCCCCCAACCCCCCCAACCTCCCCCCACCCCACCCCCCTCAAACCCCCCACCACCCCCCTAACCCCCCCAACCCCCCCCTAAATCCCCCAACCCCCCCCTCTAAACCCCCCAACCACCCCCACAACCCCCCCACCCCCCCACACCACCCCACCACCCCCTCAACCCCCCCCACCACCCCCTCAACCCCCCCACCCCCCCAACCCCCCCAACCACCCCCACACCCCCCCCCCCCCTAACCCCCCAACCCCCCCCCCTAACACCCCCAACCTCCCCACTACCCCCCCTACCTCCCCCTCTAACCCCCCCCAACCTCCCCCACTAACCCCCCCCAACCTCCCCCTCAACCCCCCCACCCCCCCCCACCACCCCCCCCCCCAACCTCCCCCTCTACCCCCCCCCCCAACCTCCCCCTCTACCCCCCCCCCCACCCCCACACCCCCCCACCACCCCCACACCCCCCTACCCCCCAACCCCCCCCCAACCCCCCACTACCCCCCCCAACCTCCCCCCTAACCCCCTTAACCTCCCCATTAACCCCCTCAACCTCCCCCTCTAACCCCCCAACCTCCCCCCTCTAACCCCCCCAACCTCCCCCTCTAACCCCCCCAACCTCCCCCTCTAAATCCCCCAACCTCCCCCTCTAACCCCCCCCAACCTCCCCCTCTAACCACCCCACCACCCCCTCTAACCCCCCCCCACCACCCCCTCTAACCCCCCCACCTCCCCCTCAACCCCCCCCAACCTCCCCCACTAACCACCCCCCACCATCCCCACTACCCCCCAAACTCCCCCTCTAACCCCCCCAACCTCCCCCTCTAACCCCCCCAACCTCCCCCTCAACCCCCCCAACCTCCCCCTCTAACCCCCCCCAATCTCCCCCTCTACCCCCCCAACCTCCTCCTCTACCCCCCAACCTCCTCCTCTACCCCCCCCCCAACCTCCCCCTCTACCCCCCCAACCTCCCCCTCTACCCCCCCCAACCTCGCCCTCCACCCCCCCAACCTCCCCCTCTACCCCCCCAACCTCCCCCTCACCCCCCAAACTCCCCTCTACCCCCCAACCTCCGCCTCTACCCCCCCCAACCTCCCCCTCTAATCCCCCCAACCTCCCCCTCTAACCCCCTCAACCTCCCCCTCTAACCCCCCCCAACCTCCCCCTCTAACCCCCCCCCAACCTCCCCCTCTAACCCCCCCCAACCTCCCCCTCTAACCCCCCCCAACCTCCCCCTCTAACCCCCCCACCACCCCCTCTAACCCCCCCACCACCCCCCTAACACCTCCACCACCCCCTCTAACCCCCCACCTCCCCCTCTAACCCCCCCAACCTCCCCCTTAACCCCCCCCCAACCTCCCCCTCCTACCCCCCAACCTCCCACTCTAACCCCCCCACATCCCCCTCTAACCCCCCCCAACCTCCCCCTCTTCCCCCAACCTCCCCATCTACCCCCCCAACCTCCCCTCTACCCCCCCAACCTCCCCCTCTACCCCCAACCTCCCCCTCTACCCCCCAACCTCCCCCTCTACCCCCCAACCTCCCCCTCTACCCCCCAACCTCCCACTCTAACCACCCCAACCTCCCGCTCTAACCCCCCGAACCTCCCCCTCTAAACCCCCCAACCTCCCCTCTAACCCCCCCCAACCTCCCCCTCTAACCCCCCCAACCTCCCCCTCCTACCCCCCCAACCCTCCCACTCTAACCCCCCCCACCTCCCCCTCTAACCCCCCCAACCTCCCCCTCTACCCCCCAACCTCCCCATCTACCCCCCCAACCTCCCCTCTACCCCCCCCAACCTCCCCCTCTACCCCCCCAACCACCCCCCTCTACCCCCCCCAACCTCCCCCTCTACCCCCCAACCTCCCCCTCTACCCCCAACCTCCCCCTCTACCCCCCCCAACCTCCCACTCTAACCACCCCAACCTCCCGCTCTAACCCCCCAACCTCCCCCTCTAACCCCCCCAACCTCCCCCTCTAACCCCCCCCAACCTCCCCCTCTAACCACCCCAACCTCCCCCTCTAACCCCCCCAACCTCCCCCTCTAACACCCCCAACCTTCCCCTCTAACCACCCCCAACCTCCCCCTCTAACCCCCCCCAACCTCTCCCTCTAACCCCCCCAACTTCCCCCTCTAACCCCCCAACCTCCCCCTCTAACCCCCCAACCTCCCCCTCTAACCCCCCCAACCTCCCCTCCAACCCCCCCAACCTCCCCTCTAACTTCCCCCAACCTCCCCCTCTAAACCCCCCAACCTCCCCCTCTAACACCCCCCCAACCTCCCCCTCTAACCCCCCCAACGTCCACCTCTAACCCCCCCAACCTCCCCTCTAACCCCCCCAACCTCCCCCTCTAACCCCCCCCCACCACCCCCTCTAACCCCCCCACCACCCCCTCTAACCCCCCCACCACCCCCTCTAACCCCCCCACCACCCCCCTAACACCTCCACCACCCCCTCTAACCCCCCACCTCCCCCTCTAACCCCCCCAACCTCCCCCTTAACCCCCCCCCAACCTCCCCCTCCTACCCCCCAACCTCCCACTCTAACCCCCCCACATCCCCCTCTAACCCCCCCCAACCTCCCCCTCTTCCCCCCAACCTCCCCATCTACCCCCCCAACCTCCCCTCTACCCCCCCAACCTCCCCCTCTACCCCCAACCTCCCCCTCTACCCCCCAACCTCCCCCTCTACCCCCCAACCTCCCCCTCTACCCCCCAACCTCCCACTCTAACCACCCCAACCTCCCGCTCTAACCCCCCGAACCTCCCCCTCTAATCCCCCCAACCTCCCCTCTAACCCCCCCCCCCCAACCTCCCCCTCTAACCCCCCCAACCTCCCCCTCCTACCCCCCCAACCTCCCACTCTAACCCCCCCCACCTCCCCCTCTAACCCCCCCAACCTCCCCCTCTACCCCCCAACCTCCCCATCTACCCCCCCAACCTCCCCTCTACCCCCCCCAACCTCCCCCTCTACCCCCCCAACCTCCCCCTCTACCCCCCCCCCAACCTCCCCCTCTACCCCCCAACCTCCCCCTCTACCCCCAACCTCCCCCTCTACCCCCCCCAACCTCCCACTCTAACCACCCCAACCTCCCGCTCTAACCCCCCAACCTCCCCCTCTAACCCCCCCAACCTCCCCCTCTAACCCCCCCCAACCTCCCCCTCTAACCACCCCAACCTCCCCCTCTAACCCCCCCCAACCTCCCCCTCTAACACCCCCAACCTTCCCCTCTAACCACCCCCAACCTCCCCCTCTAACCCCCCCCAACCTCTCCCTCTAACCCCCCAACTTCCCCCTCTAACCCCCCAACCTCCCCCTCTAACCCCCCAACCTCCCCCTCTAACCCCCCCAACCTCCCCTCCAACCCTCCCAACCTCCCCTCTAACTTCCCCCAACCTCCCCCTCTAAACCCCCCAACCTCCCCCTCTAACACCCCCCCAACCTCCCCCTCTAACCCCCCCAACGTCCACCTCTAACCCCCCCAACCTCCCCTCTAACCCCCCCAACCTCCCCCTCTAACCCCCCCAACCTCCCCCTCTAACCCCCCAACCTCCCCTCTAACCACCCCCAACCTCCCCCTCTAACCCCCCCAACCTCTCCCTCTAACCCCCCCAACCTCCCCCTCTAACCCCCCAACCTCCCCCTCTAACCCCCCAACGTCCCCCTCTAACCCCCCCCAACCGCCCCTCTAACCCCCCCAACCTTCCCCTCTAAACCCCCCAACCTCCCCCTCTAACGCCCCCCAACGTCCCCCTCTAACCCCCCCCAACCTCCCCCTCTAACCCCCCCAACCTCCCCCTCTAACCCCCCCAACCTCCCCCTCTAACCCCCCCAACCTCCCCCTCTAACCCCCCCAAAGCCTTTCCCTCTAACCCCCCCAAACCCTTCCCCCAACCCAAACCCTCCCCCTAACCTCCCCGTCTAACCCAACCCCTCAAACCATTCCCCCAAACTAAACCCAAACTCCAACCGCCCCCCTTATAACCAAACCCTCCCCCCAAAACAAACCCAAACCAAATCCTCCTCCAGATACCCTCCCACCAAACCAAACCCCTCCAAAACCAAACTGCCCAAAACGAAATCATCCCCAAACCTAAACCCTCCCCCAAACCCAAAACCTCCCCACCCACACACCAACCCCCCCCAAACCAAACCCTCCCCACCCCCAAACCAAACCCTCCCTCAAACCAAACCCACCCCCAAACTAAACCCAAATCCTCTCCACCCCCAAACCCTCCCCACCCCAAAGCCTCCCCATCCCAAAACCTCCCCAAACGCAAATCCTCCCCAAACCCAAACCTTCCCCCAAGCCAAACCCTTCCCAAAACAAACCCTCTTCCCCCCCCCAAAACAAAACAAAACCCTCCCCGAACCAAACCCAAATCCTCCCCCAGCCCAAACCCTCCCCCAAACCCAAACCCAAACCCTCCCCCAAATGTAAACCCTCCCCAAACCAAACCCTCCCCCAAACCAAACCCTCCCCCCAAACCAAACCCTCCCTGAAATCAAATCCCACCCAATTCCTACAACACCCATCTCAAACCTCCCTCCCTCACATCCTAACCCAAACCTTACTCCCAAAACCCTATCCCACACCCTTCCCCAAACCCTAGCCTTTTTTTTCCTTTATAAATTTAACATACCCAATTCATTTTTTCCCAATTAAGAGGCAATTTAGCATGGCCAATCCACCTAACCTGCACATCTTTTGGGTTGTGGGGGTGAAATCCATGCAGACACGGGGAGAATGTGCAAACTCCACACGGACAGTGACCCAGGGTCGGGATTCGAATCCGGGTCCTCAGCGCCGCAGTCCCAGTGCTAACCACTGCGCCACTGTGCTGCCTGGGGATTCCATGACCTTAACCCTAACCTTACCTCCAAACCCCACCCTGCCTGCATCCTGACCCAAATCTTCCCCCCAAAAGCTACCCCATAACTCTAACCCCACAACCCACCTGCAAACCCAAAGCTTATGCCCAAACCCCATGCCCCCCCCCCCCAACATCCTAACTCAATCCTTACTCCCTAACTCCACCCTCCCCAAACTCTACTTCTAAAAGCAGATACAATGAGCCCAAAGCAGTGAATGCCCCACAAGGGGTACTTAAAAAAAAGAAATCAGAATTTCTGGTGGCGGCCATGGAGTGAGTGGTCGCACATTTGGTGGCTCCCACACAAGGTGGTATTTTTTGGATTTTTCTCCATCTGAGGGGCGAGGTGTTTTGATGGAAAGAGGTGCAGGAGTACCTGGAGAAGGTGTTACTCCTCTTGTGTGGCTGGATCTAGGACAGTCTTTGTGGTGCGCCACAGGTTAACATAACGGCGGGCAAGGGGGCTGTCCTGCCCACCCAGTGGTCAACGGAACAGCTGGTGGAATTTCTGTATGCAAAGTTCAGTCAGCAGAGGAAGAAGGCCCTGGAAGACCTGGCCAAAGTGGTGGAACCGATTAAGTCGGGGATCGAGAGAATGGAGCAGAGGGGGTCAATTTAGCGTTGCCAATCCACACAACCTGCACATCTTTGGGTTGTAGTGCTGAAACTCACGCAGACACGGGGAGAATGTGCAAACATCACACGGACAGTGATCCAGGGTCGGGATCAAACCAGGGTCTTCAGCGCCGTGAAGTAGCAGTGGTAACCACTGCACCACCTTGCCGCCCATGGTATTCTAAATTTAAAAGCCGGTACCGACCGTTGTCCCTTCTGCGATCGGGACCACTTCAGGAACGGCACAAACGATTGCTCTGCGACACTCCGGACACCCGCCCGCAGGTCACGACCCACACTTTGAAGAACACTGAATTAGCTGATAAATTAATAAAAGATGCAAAACAGCAAGAACTGCAAAGTTGGAAAGAATTTGGGGTGTTCACAGAGGTCCCAGAGAGGGGACAATGAGTTCCATCTGATTGAAGTAGATGCACGGAAAAGCTGCTTCCTCATGGAACTGATAAAGCTGATAGCACAAGGTTTTGAAGAAAACTTAGTGACTAAGGGTAGATTCCCCGATGGCTATTTTGAAGATCTTCTTGGCTCTGTTAGCCACAAGTGCTTAGGAATGCAAATCAATAGATATTAAAGCTGCTTTATTACAGGGACATCAGGTTGAAAGATACATTTTTCTTTATCCTCTGAGAGAGGCACCAAACACAGAAAGGGTTCTCTGGAAGTTAAATAAATGTGCGTACGGGTTGATTGACACCTCCAGAGTTTGGTATTGTCAGTGAGGTTGGTTTTATTAAAGTTGGGCTGTCTTCAGTTGAAAGCAGATCCTGCGATGTTTTATTGGTATTCGGGCATCTTCATGATGCATGTAGATTATTTTTTGTGGGATGGTAGTAGCGAATTTAAAATACTGTTATTAATGGGCTTAGAACGGAATTCAACATTGGAGTCAGACTTCTGGTGCATTCAGAGTTAGAAATGGGGCAGAGTGGTTCTCATGTCACTCTACATCAGCATCCACTCTTGGAGAATATTAACCCCATAGCAATTATTCATGGTAAGGCCTCACAAAAGGATACAACAACATCGAAAATGGAAAAAGAGGAACTCCAAAGTTTAATTGGGCAGCTGAATTGGCTAGCTGGACCAACAAGACCAGAGGGAATGTGCAAACCCCACATGGACAGTGACCCGAGGCCAGGATCAAATCTGGATCCTCGGCGCCATGAGGCAGCAGTGCTAACCACTGTGCCACCGTGCTGCCGAATTGTCTAAAGTTATGTCAACAACTTGGTCATACATTTTGATCCCAAAGTTTGCAGTGGTAGTTGATGAGGAATACACAAAGCTTATTGAAGAAATTAGTGATAGACGCAGAAGGTAGCACAGGACACCAAGACGGCTTATTGTAAATCTCCCATTAGCGTGAGACTTGAATGAAGTTGTAGATAAGGATTTAAAGGTGTGGAAGAAGAACAAGAACATTTTACATTTTATAGACATGTCTGTCTGTCCGCATGGTAAAGATAAAAGAGTCATTGCGGATAAAATCATGGAAAAATAGATAGGGCTGGACTGGGGGCACTGGCTAAATTACTAACTGACAACAGGGGGAGGGTGCAGAATTTGCCAATAACACATTTAGAGACGTGCGCGAAAGTATGAACATTGTAATGATGAACATTTAGCCGGGATTTGTGAACTAAATCACGCAGTGATTTTAGATGCTTCACAAGATCTTAGTTGACCAACAAAACTGTAAACTAACATCTGTCCTGGCATGGGCAGTCCACATGACACTTCAAATGGTTGCGAGCTATAGCCCACATCAATTGGTCTGTAGGAGAAATCCAAAAATACCTTTAGTGATGCAATCATCACCTGGCCTTGGAACAGATCACAATTAGTATCACCTTTTCTGCGCATTTGAACATCCTATATGCAGGGGAAAGGTTGTTCATCTAGGCAGAAGTCTCAAAAAGATGGCGAGCCTTATAGTGTAAGACCATCAGAGATAAACTTTAATTCTGGGAAGTTAGTATACTATAAAAAAAGAGGGACAGAAAGAGGAAAGGTTCCCGGGTGAAGTGATAGGGTGTGATGAGAAGAGTTAATCTTCAACAGGATACTCAAACTATTAGGGAATTGCTGAAAAAAAGGACACACTGCCAAAGTTTGGTTTTGCACTTACCAGCACAGCTATGCAAAATAAATCAACAGTATTGGGAACAACAATTTATACTGCATGAGAAGACAGTGCTGATTAGTTGGCAAATGGACTCTGATTGGCAGAGGTGATGCATAAAGAATGCAGCAGAGAACAGCTAACCGCTAAGTTTTTGTTTCACGTTCAAACCAGGCAGGTTGACTCTGATTGGTCCAGGCATTGCTTTTGGGAATGAACCAGTTTAAAATGAATGAACCAGGGAATGGCTGCCCCCAATCATTTGTTTAGTTGAAAACGGCGCAATGCATGGACTCGTTCCTTCAGTCTGCAAAGGACAGGATCGTGTGTGAATATATGTAACTTCTAACACATGCAAGTGAGCCACACTGCAAATCCGACTGATCATTTTAAATTGGTTTTAAGTGTAATTCTTATCACAATTCAGATTGTTTAGCAAGTGTTGTTCCATCGTTGAATCACACCTAATGTTGGACACTATGTTGAGTTTTGCAAGCATGGGCTGGTTGGATACAGTCAGTACTTTGCGAGTAGCCGAAGGGACATGCTGTTTGTTACGCCCTACATACCAGGTATCACATCGGCACTGAAATTCATCTACCACATTACTCATTTGTGTGATTGGCAGAACATCATTTTGACTTGATGGCAGCGTCCTGTTCATGGAGAATACCACTCCTGTTACTACTGCATAATAACAGCGTGCAATGGCCAACTTCATCTGTTCCTCAAACGTTTGAGATCTTATCCTTCCGAGATAATCTGAGGTAGATGGGAACTTTGCAGGGCTGAAAGTGATGGCCATAGGCCCGTTCATGAGTTTGTGCGATATACAGCGAGCAGTGATCTGATCGGGATCGCCGTTATTTCTCAGGATGGCTTTGATGTTCCCCATTTCAGCATCAAGCTTGTATGGTGAGAAAATAGTTTGGACCCTATTTATCCTTTAGCACATCGAACTGTGGGACTGTCAATGTGTATCCTGACCAATGAAGGTGGGCTTGCGATAGACCACAAGAGAACTCAATGGAATATTTCTCAACCAGTACGTCGAGGAAAGGGAGTGGGTTTCACAGCTCCATTTCAATGGTGAGTTTGTGTGCAAGATGAAACCCACTAAGGCTTGTAAGGAAATTCTCTCACACAGCTGCGGATTCAAAGATAGCAAGTGTATCATCTACCTATCAGAAATATGCAAGGGTTAAGGGGTTAGGTGTCATTCCATTGAAGATGTGTTTCTCATGGAAACCGACAAAGATGCTTGTGAGAGCTGGACCTAGAGAGGATCCCACGGCAACACCATCTGTTTGAGTTAATTGAGTAATGAAAGAGAAGACTAGGAAATAGTCTGGAGCAAGGAGATACCAAAAATATTGTCGAAGAACAACTTAAAGATGAGAGGCATCAGCAGTGGAGATTATGGTGATGGGACCTCAATTATACTCAGACTATATAAGGTACCATATGCCTTAACTTAGACTTCATGCCTTCCATTATTTTTAACTATACTCTGCACAACACTGTGGTGTACTACACACACATACTACATAACTTCCTGGTTCCCCAGGGTCACATTTAGAGGTTACCCCAATGATGTGCTGGGGAATCCCTCTGGGAGGTTCCGACGTACAGGTTTACCCAGCAATTTTCCAGAAGTGCGAACTTCAGTGAGCAATCCAACAAAGCGATTTTAAAAGTATATTTTTATTCAAACAAAATTTTCATTATAACAAAAACAATACAGTAACTCCCACCACAAAATACCCACATGCACCCAATCCCCAGTGCCCCCTCCCCCCATAAAGAAAGCAAAACCTTAACAAAAAGACAACCCCCCACCCCCCAACAGCTGCCGGTAACCAGTCCCCTGAAGAAGGAGATGAAGAGCTGCAATCTCGAGTAGAACAGTTCCACCCACCCCCTCATGGTGAACTTAATCTTCTCCAGGTGCAAAAATTCCATCAGGTCCTGTAGAAGCCAGGTATTTCGAATACAACTAGTATAGGTAAAAGATAGCTGTTTAAGCATAAATGTTGAGCCCCAGTTTTGAATACCCATTTATACAGCATAATTCACTTTTACTGAAGTCCGTTGTTCTGGCAAATGCATATTTTCAAAGACTGTGTGACATTAAAACAGCACAGTTGCAAAACAATTTGACACTGCTTGTGCTGATTGTCAAGGCCAAGGACTGAGTTCCATGGCAACTAGGTGGCAAGAGTCCAATGCAGTTTGTAAGAGCATTGAATCATATATATATTCTCGATATGAAGTCTCAATTGTTACATTAGCCAAGCCAGCTAAAAGATTAGCAAAATATCACATTCCATAACATGCAGACATGAAACAATTAAAAAGCTGATGTTGCACATTGAAGATGGACGGCTTGCCATCAAATCAAATGTGTTTGAGTCTAACCTAAACCAATTAGGATTATATTGGGGTGTAATTAGATGACTTAAGACAGATATGAAAGTGTATAACTGAAAAGTTTCCGCCCGCCATTTTAGAGATGTCTTTTCGTGTTGTCTGTCCTTAATTTCTGTCTTTGATTCTAGTCTCCATTTTAGAGATGTCTTTTTGGGGTTCTGTCAGTCTACCAGTCTGTGTCAGTGATGTTAGTCCACTTTTGACTTTGAGTTTGAGTTTAGCTGAAGATTAGCTTTCTCTCTCTCTTCATGTTTCATTGCCAGACTTTGACCTTTTAAAAGTTACTTTCGAGCTGTCTGCCTAAGCAAAGAAAGATAATGTCTGTAATTCTCTGAAAGCTTCGAATTGTCTACGAATTGCCTTTTAAATGACTTTCAAATTGTAATCAAGCGACTACAAATAAAACAATTCTTTTTGGTACCTGAGAAGTTTATACTGCAAATTTCTGCTGAGTTCCAGTATTCGCAAAGTGCTACTGATAACCGAATAGCAGAGATAATATAAATTCCTTCAACTATACACAGTCGAATAATACAAGGAATCGAACAACTTGGCATAGTCCAGAAATAGTACAAATCTTACAACTTATCGTATTGCGCCAGGACTTGATTCATCAACTAAGCTTCCCCCAAACTTGGCGTAGTTCGACAGGTTAAGATCCCATAAATTAAAGATTCCTACAGGTCCTCCAGCGAAGCAGAGGCTTCAGGCGGCACCGGAAACAGCACTCAGCTATGGGCTATTAGCGAGGCGAAGGTTAGGACATCTGCCTTCAGCCCAGTCTACAGCAGCGGCAACTCCAATTCTCCAAAAAATGGCCAACGGGCACAGCTCCAGCTGATCCCCAAGATCCCTGACATTGTATCAAAAAAGGAGACCCAGAAACTAACGAGCTAGGGGCAAGACCAAAACATGTGCGTGTGATTCGCCTGCCGCCCTACAGCACCACTCACGCCAATCCCCCACCCCCAGAAGAACCCACTCATACACGCCCTGCTCAGGTGCACCCTGCGCGCCACCTTGAACTGGATCAGGCTGAACCTCGCACATCATAGATTATCATAGAATTTACAGTGCAGAAGGAGGCCATTCGGCCCATCGAGTCTGCACCAGCTCTTGGAAAGAGCGCCCTACCCAAGGTCAACACCGCCACCCTATCCCCATAACCCAGTAACCCCACCCAACACTAAGGGCAATTTTGGACACTAAGGGCAATTTATCACGGCCAATCCACCTAACCTGCACATCTTTGGACTGTGGGAGGAAACCGGAGCACCCGGAGGAAACCCACGCACACACGGGGAGAAGGTGCAGACTCTGCACAGACAGTGACCCAAGCTGGAATCGAACCTGGGACCCTGGAGCTGTGAAGCAATTGTGCTATCCACAAGGCTACCGTGCTGCCCATGAGGTGAAGATTTTAAAATAAATCTAAAGCACCAATTCACTTTATTTTCCAATTAAGGGGCAATTTAGCGTGGCCAATCCACCTACCCTGCACAATGAGAAAGTGAAGTTACCCCTGTGAAGCCTCACTCCACACTCCCCCACCCTAAAAGACCAAACCCAGCTCGTCCTCCCACTTCTTCTTTACCTCCTCCAATAATGCGTGCTCCGTCGCCTCACATCTGCCCATAGACACCCAAACTCTTACCCTGCCCGAACTCAGCCATGGACAGGACTCTGTCCAAGAGCGAAGACGATGGTACCAGGGGAAATGAAGGAAGCTCCTTACGTAGAAAATCACACATCTGAAAGCACCTGAATACGTTCCCTCTCAGGAGCTGGAACTTCTCCAACAACTTGCCAAGGCCGGCGAACCTACATTCAAGAAACATGTCCCTAAACCTCCCCAACCCCTCCCTCTCCCATGCCCTGAACGATGAATCTAAACCAGATGGCACAAACCTACGGTTCCCGCAGATTGGAGCCAGCAGTGACATGGAGTGACAAATCCTCAAAGTGGCTATTACCACCGGGCTCGAGGAGAATCTAGCAGGGGAAACCAGGAGTGGTGCATAACCAGGGCACACACCTCATTCTATTAAATTGCATACATACACGCCTCATGCTATTAAAACACACGCACACACATATACCTCATTCTATTAAAACACACACATGCCTCATTCTATTAAATTGCATACATACACGCCACTTGCTATTAAAACACCCGCACACATAAAAACCTCATTCTATTAAAACACACGCGCACACACACCTCAATCTAATAAAAGATGCGCGCGTGCACCTCATGCTATTAAAACACACAAGCACTGTAACCCTCCTTGCTACCCCCAGATCACCCCGCACCAGTCCCCCAGCCCCTGCTGAAGCACCCCGCCAGCGGAATGCCCCCCGCCGACTGTGGCGACGCTGGACATTCCGCAGCCGCCATGCGAGATCCGCGAAAAGTGCGAGGCCCCCCCCCGCCGTCGGGAACTTGGTCCATCGGGGGTGGAGCATTGGGGGAGGGACTCAGGAGACATCCTGAGGCTGTCCCGATGGCTTGGGGCGTACTCCAGCCGTTTTGAGGGTCGGAGCATCGGAAAAACGCGCCGCCCCCGATTCTGGCGTAAAAATGGATTCTCCGGCCAATCACCGAACACAAATTTGGCGATCGGGGAATCGCGCCCAATGTTTTTGGCAGGTTGGGCGAGATTCCTCCCAGCCGCGTGTTTCCCGCCGCTCTCATTGTGAATTCCCATTGAAGCCACCTCACGCTACCGGCAAACGCGTCCCTCACCGGCCAGAAAGGCAGCCGGTGGGATCTGGTCCATTGTTTATGGCGGGAAGGTTCTCGGCGTCTCTCTGTCTGGGAGTGGAGCCATTCTATCTGACTTTTTTCACCATTTGAAGTTAGTTATCGGACCAGCTGTAGGCCGCTAATAGTCTTTTGTTGTGTCATTTTAAAACGTACACCGTCCATTTTCACGTTATGAGAACAGTGAGTAACCAGGTAAATGCAGAGCCGGGGGGGGGGGGCCACATTGCCACCATGTGAGGGAGTGAGGGGCTATAGCGGGCGGCTAACTGGCAGCCCGCTGCATGCTGAGTGAAGTGAGGCGACGACCTGGCATTGTCCATGTCACTAAATGGAAGTGCAGCAGATGTGCTGGGCCCCTTCTCCTCAGTGATGTTACAATTGGATGTGTTCTGGAACCCTCAGCCCCGCCGCTAAAAACACAAATCGTGACAACCGCAGCTCACACACTGAGCACATCCACCCAATCTCACCGGCAACACTTCTTGTCGCTTCTGCTCTGAAGGCTTCACTATGGAGGAACCCTCAACCTCAACTCGGCAGCTGAGGCAGAGCACCATGGAGAGGAAGATGAGCGCCATGGCTTGTACCATCTTCAACGAGCTTCGGCTCGAGGGCAAACTTTGCGACGTGGTGATCAGGGTGAATGGCATCGACTTCAACGCCCACAAGAACATCTTATGTAGCTGCAGCTCCTACTTCCGGTCAGTAACTGGACAACTATTACTCCTGATCCCATGGCCACACAGTGTGTGCTTCAGGCCTGAGCTAACTATGCTCAACACAAGTGTTGCGAAGTCATTCACCCTCAAATATAATCTACAACTCAACTCATTCAAATTGTAAAGTGATATTCAGAATTCGTCCATGTGCTGAAATGCAATTTTTTAAATGCAACAGGATTGCAGTAGGGCCCAACTGACCCGCTGTTAATCTGAAGATATAACATTATAACACTTCACAGAAAGACCATAATATGCCCTTTCAAGGCAGTAAGAGTTGGATGTCGCCAAAACTCATTGCAAGATTTGTACCTATCCAGTAGCAACCAGATAATCTCCTGCTTTGCGACTTACGCTCCAAGTCTTACATCTTTACCTCTGCTCTCCCTCAAGAGGCTATCATTAGTTACCTGCTATTTCTTATTCACATGCTGTCCCTCAGCATCATCATCCAAAAACACACCAGGTTCCATTGAGGATGCCCGACTTCCCTACCTCTGTATCCTGGGTTTATCACACTGCTGTTATCCAGCATCCAGTATTGGGTGATCAGAAATGACCTCCAATTAAACACTGAGAAGACCAAAGTCATGGTTGCGCTTTGGCACATTGCCATCCTACTGAGCTGAGCATCCAACCCTCACCATACGTGCTCCATTGCCTAGACCGCCTACTTCCAACTCCTAATATTGCCCCTGCATCAGCCCATCCACTGTTGAAACCTTCATCATACCTCTGATACCCCCAGGCTCAATTATTCCAATATTGTTCAAACTGGCCTCCTATCACCCCCTCTTCCCCTCCTTAAACTTGACCTCAACTGAAACTCTGCTGCCTTTATACTTAACTTGCACCAAATCCAGTTCAACCACTACCCTAGTGCTTGGTTTTGAAATGTTAATCTTTGTCTTCAAACCCCTCCATGGCCCCCTCCTTACCTCCATGACCTCTTCCAACCCTACAACCTTCTGAGAACTCTTTGTTCTCCATTTCTGGTCTCTCTTAACCGCCGCCGCCGCCCCCCCCCCCCCCCCCCCCCCCCCATCCACCCAATTTCCCTGAACCCAGTAATAAAAAACAAAATAGCGCAGATGCTGGCAAGCCAAAATAAAAACAGAACGTGCTGGAAATACTCAGCAGGCCAGGCAGGCAGCAAGCACCTTGGAGAGAAATGAAAAAGAGTTCATGTTTCAGGTCTGTGATCTTTCGCCAGGGCAAGAAATATTAACTCTGTTTTTCTCCACAGATTCTGCCTGAGCTGCTGAGTATTTCCAGCATTTTCTGATTTAATTCCTTCAACCCACCACTGGTGTCTGTGTCTTCAGCTCTCTAGGTCCTAAGTTTTGTAATTTTCTCTCAAAAGCAACCTTTGTTCCTTTACCTTATTGATCAAGCTGTTGGTCACCCCTCTTAATATTTGGATGTGGCTCTGTGTCAAATTATGTTTGATAATGCTCTTGTGAAGGACTCTGGGGTGTTTTACTGAATTGCAAATTGTCAGTGTAGTTAATTATGAAGAGCAGCTGCTGCTGATAGAACAAATGCAATATCAAGAAAATGGGAAAAATAGAGTGTTTACAAGCTATTCAGTAAAGGAAGGCATCACTACCAAATTATTCCCGGGCAGGAATCATCATTTCAGATGTGTGGATTTAAATCCTCTTGCATTGATTAGTTCTTATCTTCACCTTTCTTATTTTAAGCACGTTGTGCCAAAAGTATCCACAATGAAAAATGAAATGAAAATCACTTATTGTCACGAGTAGGCTTCAATTAAGTTACTGTGAAAAGCCCCTAGTCGCAACATTCCGGCGCCTGTTCGGGGAGGCTGGTACGGGCAAATTGATTGGTATAGAGCAGCTCCAGAATGAGAGAAATGGAAAGGTTAGGTAGAATGGCACTTTTATTTATCCTAAGGAAGTTCATAAGGAGGAGGTGTTAGCAATTCTGGAAAGTGTGAAAATAGATAAGTCCCCTGGGCCGGATGGGATTTATTCTAGGATTCTCTGGGAATCTAGGGAGGAGACTGCTGAGCCTTTGGCTTTGATCTTTATGTCGTCATTGTCTACAGGAATAGTGCCAGAAGACTGGAGGATAGCAAATGTTGTCCCCTTGTTCAAGAAGGGGAGTAGAGACAACCCCGGTAACTATAGACCAGTGAGCCTTACTTCTGTTGTGGGCAAAGTCTTGGAAAGGTTTATACGAGATAGGATTTATAATCATCTAGAAAGGAATAATTTGATTAGGGATAGACAACACGGTTTTGTGAAGGGTAGGTCGTGCCTCACAAACCTTATTGAGTTCTTTGAGAAGGTGACCAAACAGGTGGACGAGGATAAAGCAGTTGATGTGGTGTATATGGATTTCAGTAAAGCGCTTGATAAGGTTCCCCACGGTAGGCGATTGCAAAAAATACGGAGGCATGGGCTTCAGGGTGATTTAGCGGTTGGGATCAGAAATTGGCTAGCTGTAAGAAGACAGAGGGTGGTGGTTGATGGGAAATGTTCAGCCTGGAGTTCAGTTACTAGTGGTGTACCACAAGGATCTGTTTTGGGGCCACTGCTGTTTGTCATTTTTATAAATGACCTGGAGGAGGACGTAGAAGGATGGGTAAGTAAATTTGCAGATTACACTAAAGTCGGTGGAGTTGTGGACAGTGCGGAAGGATGTTGCAGGTTACAGAGGGACATAGATGAGCTGCAGAGCTGGGCTGAGAGGTGGCAAATGGAGTTTAATGCAGAAAAGTGTGAGGTGATTCATTTTGGAAAGAGTATCAGAAATACAGAGTACTGGGCTAATGGTAAGATTCTTGGTAGTGTGGGTGAGCAGAGAGATCTCGGTGTCCATGTACATAGATCCCTGAAAGTTGCCACCCAGGTTGATAGGGTTGTTAAGAAGGTGTACGGTGGGTTGGCTTTTACTGTTTGAGGGATTGAGTTTCGGAGCCATGAGGTCATGTTGCAGGACTCTGGTGCGGCCGCATTTGGAGTATTGCGTGCAGTTCTGGTCGCCGCATTATAGGAAGGATGTGGAAGCATTGGAAAGGGTGCAGAGGAGATTTACCACGATGTTGCCTGGTATGGAGGGAAGATCTTATGAGGAAAGGCTGAGGGACTTAAGGCTGTTTTCATTAGAGAGGTTAAGAGATGACTTAATTGAGGCATACAAGATGATCAGAGGATTAGATAGGGTGGACAGTGAGAGCCTTTTTCCTCGGTTGGTGATGGCTAGCACAAGGGGACATAACTTTAAATTTAGGGGAGAGAGATATAGGACAGATGTCAGAGGTAGGTTCTTTACTCAGAGAGTAGTAAGGGCGTGGAATGCCCTGCCTGCAACAGTAGTGGACTCGCCAACATTAAGGGCATTTAAATGGTCATTGGATAAACATATGGATGATAAGGGAATAGTGTAGATGGGCTTTAGATTGGTTTCACAGGTCGGCGCAACATCGAGGGCTGAAGGGCCTGTACTGCGCTGTAATGTTCTATGTTCTATAAGATTTCTACATCTTTTACTCTGCAGGGCTCTATTTACTAGTGGCTGGAACAGCATAGAGAAGAAGGTATATAACATCCCAGGGGTATCCCCTGACATGATGAAGCTCATAATAGAATATGCATACACTAGGACTGTACCAGTCACTGTGGAGAATGTTGAGAGACTCCTAGCCGCTGCAGATCAGTTCAACGTCCTGGGAATTGTCAGAGCTTGTTGTGAATTCCTTGAATCCCAGTTATGCCTGGAAAACTGCATTGGGATCTGCAAATTTGCAGACTACTACTTCTGCCCAGAGCTCCGTCACAAAGCCTACATGTACATCCTGCACCATTTTGAGGAGATAGTGAAGGTGAGTGAGGAATTCCTAGAGCTGTCAGCCTTTGAGCTCAGAGACATCATTGAGAAGGATGAGTTGAATGTGAAACAAGAAGATGTAGTGTTTGATGCCATTCTCAAGTGGATTGCCCAAGACCCAGACATCAGGAAAAAGTGCATTGTCATACTGCTGCCTAAGGTACATGAGGAGCTAAATGTATCTTCATTTGTGTCAATTAAATATTTTTGTTGTAAAAGAGAGACTGGCTGGAGCCATGGATTAACATTTTGTCCCTTCATCTCACACCTGAGTTTGAGTCCTATCAAAACTGTGAGAATCAATTTTCTCCCTTGCTGCGTTTGTCAATCCTACAATGGAGCAATTTCAATTCAATTCCTAGCAACCAATGGTCCGCAGCAGAAAGCTGCCATTAGCTTGGTAATAATTGGGGAAACCATTTGGTTGAAATAGATTGGTAATATACAGTACAAATATGACATTTAGCTTCACGGTTCGGTGATCTTCTCAAACAAAAATCAAAGGTTGCTATTTCACACTCACTATCTTATCCCCAGTGGAGACGGTTGACTGTGATATATAGCTGTCTTTGTGAGGAAGTACCTAGCACTGATAGGATGAGGAATTCACTAGTTGGAGGAACCAACCTTGGCTGCTGAATATTGGGACTGGAGCCCATTATCTATTTAATTTCATTTTTGTGACTCTTTTAGTCTCTTTCTTTAATCTCTGCAGACTGGTGATAAATGAGTGGAAGAATCCTTTATTATTACTTTTTCCCCAAAAAATATGCTCAATCTGTAAAATCTTGCAAAAGTAACACAACGTTCAAATTTGACTTCATATAAAGTGCCAATACAGTTCAATTTATTTCAATACATCAGTTATATGCACTCCGAGGTGTCAGTACACTTACAATTTGAGGTTATATTTACAGTTTGTGTTTACATTTAATGTCAAATATTCTCCAGTTGAGGGATTGTACATGGTTTCCAGCCTCTTCATTCTGGAGGGTGGACCTTAGACTGTGGCCTTTCCCCACTGAGCTTTACAGTGACCTCTTCGCAAGCTGCCTCCTGCTCACCTAGTCCTAAAGATTGGAATGTGCCAGTCTTATTAACTATATTTCTAGTTAGCTAGATATCCTTGGATAATCAATAACCACGCTTGTTGGTATGAAGTGCTAGGATAAGTCTCAATTTGATTAGATTGCCCAGCAACCCACCAACTCCACACTTAGATAAACAAACGCTGCAGCTGCGATTGGGAGTTAAAGTGCAAACCTCCATCTCATGTGTTAAGGGGCAATTTACCGAGTTACAATAATCTTCCACCTGCCTATCCATATCTTTTACTGCTTTCCTCCCCTTCAATCCTAACCTCTGGGTTATGGCGCGTCACCCAAATAAATGGTCATTCCTTGTGTCTGAGCCTGGACAGGTGAGTGCTGGAGGAGGCTATTGAGTCATCCAGAAAACTAGGGCCAGGTTATCCTCCTGAGCTCTGCATTCCCACTGGGGCCATTGGGCTGCTTTTACCCCCTCTGTGTATGTCAGGGGCAGTGAGGTTTTGACCTCCTCTGTGTATGTCAGGGGGCAGTGAGGACCATTTCCCCTCCAAACTGCTACTCTGGCTGAGAAGTGACAGAGCACAGATTACATTTCAAATCCTACCTCCATATTGGGTGGTGCAGGTGTCATTTTCCGGTCACAGGTATCAAAGCTGGGCAATAATAGAATCACTTACATTTTTATAGCGCCTTTCATGAGAGAACTGCCCCAGAGGGGCTTGGGGAAAGTGAGTAGTCCTGTTCTTCCAGCTGATCATTTTGAACCTTTCCCCCCTTCAGGTGAGACTGGCTTTAATGAACGCGGAATATTTCATGAACAACGTTAAGAACAATGACTATGTGAAGGACAATGATGACTGTAAACCCATCATCATCAATGCGCTGAAGGCCATGTACGACCTCAACATGAATGGACCTTCAAACTCAGACTTCCGCAACCCCCTGACCAGACCCCGCCTGCCCTACTCCATCCTCTTCGCCATTGGGGGCTGGAGCGGGGGCAGTCCCACCAACGCCATTGAGGCTTACGATGCCCGTGCGGACCGCTGGGTCAATGTGACCTGTGAGGAGGAGAGTCCCCGGGCCTACCATGGAGCCGCCTATCTCAATGGCTTTGTCTACATCATCGGCGGCTTCGACAGCGTCGATTATTTCAACAGCGTCAAGCGCTTTGACCCGGTGAAGAAGACATGGCAGCAAGTGGCGCCCATGCACTCGCGGCGGTGCTATGTCAGCGTCACCGTCCTCAACAGCTTCATCTACGCCATGGGTGGCTTTGACGGTTATGTCCGGCTCAACACCGCCGAGAGGTACGAACCCGAGACTAACCAATGGACGTTGATTGCGCCAATGCACGAACAGCGGAGTGATGCCAGCGCCACCACCCTGCACGGGAAGGTAATGAGTGAATGTTCCCTCCAAAAGGGCCTTCAGGAAGACCATTGACTCCTCATGGTCTGTGAGAACGATCCCAACCTGCTAGGACCCAGATCCATGGTCCATGTTCTAACCTATGGGTTTTGGCCACCAATGAGATCCACTAACTTAACCTGGAAGCTGTGGTTGGGCCCCCACCAGACCAGGGAGTGGCTGCGAATTCATCTCCTGGTCAGCAGTGGAGTCCACCATTCCATTTCATTTAAAGCACCACCTTTACAGGGTGAATGAATTATAGACACCGTAATCATTGAAAGGGGAAAGTTTAGGCCCTTGGTTTAGAGTTCCTGCACTGGCACAAATCGGGTATCAGAAGGGTGGCATGGTGGCGCAGTGGTTAGCGCTGCTGCCTCATGGCACTGAGGACCTGCTTTGTTCCTAGCCCCGGGTCACTGTCCGCGTGGGGTTTGCACATTCTCCCCGCGTCTGCGTGGGTCTCACCCTCACCACCCAAAGACGTGTTGTGTAGGTGGATTGTCCACGCTGAATTTCCCTTAATGGAACATTAAAAAAAAAAAATCAGGTATCAGAGTGTGAATTGGCTACAATTTGCCATTCAGAGGATCTCTGAATTTGGACACTGTGCCTTGAAGATGGAAATTCTGCCCCACGGTGAATACAAATTCTGATATTTCCCCACAATGTCCCAGGCATCACTGTGATTCAAATCATTGCGATCCATCCCAATTTTGTCCTGATGTCAAGGGTACAATATTTAATTTCAGAATCCTCCTTGTTGCTGTAAAGTGGATGGAGATAGAGAGAAGCCAGGATCGTGGCTCAGAAGGGCTCTCCATATTGTACACTTGGGGTAAAATCTAATCTCGGGTGGCAAAATGGGTGATAGCGGATTAGCTGCCCATTATACTCAGCACCTGATATTTAATTCCATTGACTGTGTAACGAGTGGACAATCTGATATTGCTCTTTTTGCCCATTATACTCAGCACCTGATATTTAATTCCATTGACTGTGTAACGAGTGGACAATCTGATATTGCTCTTTTTGCATCAACCTAGCCTAACTGTCTAGGTTCACGAATGTCCACTTGGTGAGACATCAGGGGATAGCTGCAACCATAGAATTGTACCCCCTGTATGAACATGGAAAAGCAGCACTCCTATTCAAGTCACAGGGCTCCTCTCCTCTGCCAGAGAATTAAACGGAAGGTCGGAAATGCTGGGGTTAAGCTTTTATTTCATCAGTAACGCAATTTGTTTTGTACCCAAGTTGAGGGTAACATTAGTGGTGAGAAATTTACTTTTTCACTTCACTCTAGCAGCTTATGAAGCCACCCAAGTCCAGCATGGTATTTCCCACTGCTCTTCACTGTCACTGAGATCTTCAATGTGTGCCTATATCCATGTCCAGTGAAATTGGTTTGAGATGTCTGAAACTCATTTCACACGAGCCTTGGGATCAACAAACTCAGATGTCTTTGGCCCTTTGTCCAGGCTGGATTTGAACCCAGGCCCCAGAGGTTGAAGGTCAGTATTTAGCCCATTGCCTTACCCTCTGGCTGCATCAGTTCCTGGCAATGATGCTACAGACTATTATCCCCTTGTACTATTTATTGAAATCACACAGTGATGGTCCCACAAAGTGTGTCAAATTGTATGACAAACTCTCTGACCTTTTCATCAGAACTCACTGTGCAGATATTCAGGGTTATGCAATGATCCAGTATGGTGCAATGATCAGAAAATCTTGCCAACAATTGTAACCGTTCACCAATCACTTGGTCCATGTCAGTATAACTCCCCACTGGAACTGTGACCTGTCATATTCCCACAGGCCCCAGGGAGTTTACAACAGGAGAAAAGGTTTTAGTTGTTTTGCACTGTGATTATTAGGAAGGTTCTTGATGAGGTCGATCACTCTTTGGAGTCAAACATTTTATCAGCAACATGAAAGCAAAATGTTGCAGATGCTGGAAATGTGAAATAAAATCAGAAACTGCTGGAAATACTCAGCTGGTCAGGCAGCACCTGGAGAGAGAAAAACCATAGAGTTAATGTTTCAGATCAATGACCTTTGATCAGAATATTGGTTGTGTAAGATGTGCTGAGGTTTGGGGCTTGTTTCAATGTTTGGATATTGCTTGAATTTGGGGTAAAGTAATTGATAAAAACACAAAATGTTGGAAACATTCAGCAGGTCAGGCAGCATCTGTAGAGAGAGAGTTCATGTTTCAGGCCAATGGCGTTTCATCAGAAATTAAAGTGATTCCTCGGCAAATGATCATCAATGTTGTAAACATATTCCAATAGATAGCTTCCAGCTGAGCAATAGAGCGGACTCTATTGCCCACTCACTGCTCTCTCGGCCTTCACACATTTTGGAGCACAAATGACCAAGGGTCCAAAACTCTCTTTATGTTCTAAACCTTTCCCCCAATACCACATTAACCACCTTCAGAGGTGGCTAGTCAGGTTCAAGCTGAAGTACTCTAACTTTGTCATTGTTGAACAAAACCATTCCCTTTAGTGTAAATTAACTCTCCACCTCCTCTTGGAATTGAGTAAGTACCAAGAATAATCTGTACTGACTGGTAGGCAGAATTATTGTAGGAAAACAGTAGCTGGCTCTGAAATGAGTCATCAAGGAGCTGAGTTCCATACACGCAACCAAAATAAAGCTTTGAGTCCTCATCAGAACCTGCAGTAGGAACAATGTTTGTATGTATTTTAAAGTTCCAAATTCCTCCAGTGGTAAATACAATGGCTCCCGTGACTCTTGTTTCAATATCGTTTGACGTGGCTGCCAAGCCTTAGTGAAGTTTCACTAATACCATGCAACCTATCTACATACAAACTGGGGGGGCTCTGCACTTCTTCTAGTGAGTGGTATAATCCAACTTGGAATCAAGCATTTCTTTCTCGGTACACAGCTCAGTCTGGCCAATGCATCTCTGATGGGACAAGTACACAAAATTAGCTCCTTTGCACCAAACACTCCAAAAAATATACTTTAAAATTTTCATATGCCTAGGCAGTGGAGCCAGAGTGTAACAATCCCTAGGACCGCATCTTCCAATTAACGACTTGTTTCTGCAACACCACCTTCTCATCATCGCTCTTCTGGCAGATGGTGAGCAACTTTTTCAGTGCCTTCTATCTCTTCACCTCCGAGCATGTCTGCAAAAAGAATTGAGAGGTCAGCAATCTCCTCCTGTGGGTCGAGTGGATGGTGTTTCTGTAATAAAGTCTGACTCACTGATTAATGAATAAACTTCTCGGGCTGCTGCTAAATCGAAGGCTGTCAGTTCTTCAAACAAATTTGGAATTCATCCTTTAAAGGTACTCTGCTGTCCTGTCCGGAGATCTTGTCAAGTTTCTGTATGAGACTAAGGCCTGAATTTCACATTCTCCACTGGTGGGTCTTTAGGCATTGGCGGGGGAGCTGATCTCACAGGAGTGATTTTATGCTGGCCACTTAATTATTGGCCACTTAAGGGTCATTTCTTGCACTGTCTCAATTTTTAAGCTGGCTAAAAATCTAGGGGGATTTACCTGGCATGGAGAAAGTCCAAAAATGATCAGGCTTAGGCCTCCCAGGTGAGGTGGGGGGGGGGGGGGGGGCTCCATCAAAGTCCCTTCTTCCTTTAGGTGACCGCCCTTCCCACTTCAGGTCTGGGAACCACTAGACCTCCACCTCCACCCACCTCTATTCTTACACCCTGATTTTCCCCTTTGCACCCCACCACAGGCCTCCCATCCCCTCGCCGGGATTCCTCAAACTTACCTTGTCATCCAGTCCACCAATTTCAGCTCTCACCTTCGTACTTACTCTTCTGTCCACTGCAGGGACTAGAGATCTGGCTAAACAGATTCGCTGGCGGCTCTCTAAGGTGGGACCTCCTGAGTGAAGGGGGCAGAAGTCCCACCTGCACCCAATGACATTCATTCCAGCATTAATTGGCAGCAAGGCACTCAGGGTTGTCAGGGATGGCTTTCCTGCAGACTCTTCAGGTGGTGGGAAGGGAAGCCCTGCCATCTCAAACATTCACGCCCTAGTCTCAAACTCACTGACCTGCTGAGCAGAGACATTGGCCGATTCGGTGAATTAGAGCTTTTCATTCATTTATTTTTCATCATGATGAGTCGACCTTTCACTTAGAGCTTTGTGTCCCCACGCCCTTGTGGCTTTAAGTAAAAAGGTTGAATTTTGTCTTCTTTAGGAAGCCAGTCCCACCTGTCCGATTGTGGAGGCTAGAGACAGCATTGTTGGTGTTTAAGGGATTCTGTGAGAGGGTTTCCTCCGCCATTGGGGTGTACATTGACTTTAACAAGAGTGAGACTAAATTGCCTTCCACATTGTGGGAGGCTCTGAAAGCGGTCATTGGGGGAGATAATCTCTTAAAGGGCAGATAAAGAGAAGAGTGGAAAGATGGAGGGACAGAGAATGTCATGTGCCATCCTTGAGGTGGATCGCCAATACTTACTTGCCCCGACGCTGGAGTTGGCAAGCCTAAAAGAATTGCAATTGGAACTTGGGCTGCTTTCGACAGGCAGGGCGGTGCGCCAGCTGTGACGCTCAAGGGGAGCTTTTTATGAGCAAGGGGAGAAGGTCAGTCGCCTGTCAGCACACCAGCTGAGATGGCATGCGGCCTGTCAGGAAACAGTGCAGGTGAAGGACTCGAGTAGCAGGTTGGTCTCTGCCCCAGGTAAGGTCACTGAAGTTTTTGAGGCTTTTTATTGTAGCCATCTCAGAATTCAACTTCTAATGAAACACTGAAGTTTCACATAAGCAGGTATGACTCCACCGTTGTAGAAATCGTGGTTTGCTGAGACACATTATACAGTGTCTCCATCTTGTCGGAAGCTATAGATTTTGAACAAATTGGGCACTTGAAACCTCTGTGTGTTAAACCAGTGTGGCGCCAGGTGAAGCGGCAGTGAGTCGGACAGTGATGCCGCCCTCAAGCCCAGGTAGAGCTGCAGCTCCCGGGCGCCCCGCCCTCCTCCTCCTCATGGTAACTGTTACCTGCCAAGTCAGGCCCACCACCGCTGCTGCCGGGAACTCCTGCATTTCCCCCAGAGCCATGCTCGGCACCATCACCCACCCTGCCGCCGCCTTGTCCTCCCTGGCCTCCTCCGTACAGCCCAAAAGGATGAGGCCGCTCCATGGCGGCCACTCTGCAGACCGAGCGAGTCCTAAGCCCGAGTGACTCGAGAATAGGTTGCCTATGATGGAATTTTTGGACGGCCTGTCTATCCCAGTTGTAGAACGGGAGAGAAAGGAGGAGTTGGAGTCCCCGCTGAGCCTGGAGGTGGTCGTGGTGCAGTCTCGGGTATAGCATCAGGCCTGGCTGATCGAATTTTATAAGAAATGTACAGGTTTTGCAATAGTTTTCATTATTGAATGCGGATGCAAAGTTGTTGCCGAAGGTTTTGGCAATACGCTTTGAGCCCTTCCTGCCAAGGCTTATATCAGAGGATCAGACTGGGTTTGTTAAGGGCAGGCAGCTGTCGGCCAATATTTGGCGATTGCTTAATGCAATCCTGTCCCCCTCAGTCCCTGAGCCAGAGGTACTTACTTCAATGGATGCTGAAAAGGCTTTTGATAGGGTGGAGTGGGGGTATCTGTTTGAGATCCTTGGAAGGTTTGGTTTTGGACCTAGATTTATATCTTGGATCCAGCTTGTATATAGAACTGCCACCATGAGTGTCATACAAATGCCTTGAGCTCAAAATATTTACAGTTAAAGAGAGGTATGAGGCAGGGTTGTCCATTGTCGCCACTATTGTTTGCCCGGGCCACTGGCCAAAGCACGGAGGGCATCTACGAGGTGGAGGGGAATGGGGAGTACAAGGAACATAGGGTGTCTCTGTATGTGCATGATTTGTTGTTGTATGTAAGGGATCCTCTCTCGAGTGTAGAGGAGATAACAAAGCTACTTAGGGGTTTTGGCTCCTTCTCGGGATATAAATTGAACTTGTGCAAAAGTGAATACTTTCCAGGGAACAACCCAGGGAGGGGATCTAGACAGGTTGCCTTTTCGCCTGGCCAAGTCCAGTTTCCGTTAAATGGGAATCCAGGTGGCCCATGATTGGGCCTCACTCCATAAACTAAATTTTGCATGTCTGGTAAATGGGATCAAGTCTGACTTGAAGAAGTGGGAAAACCTCCCTCTGTCCCTGGCCTGCAGGGTCCAATCGGGGAAGATGAATATCCGCCCCAGGTTTTTACTTTTGTTTCAGTCAAAGAACAACAAAGAACAAAGAAATGTACAGCACAGGAACAGGCCCTTCGGCCCTCCAAGTCCGTGCCGACCATGCTGCCCGACTAAACTACAATCTTCTACACTTCCTGGGTCCGTATCCCTCTATTCCCATCCTATTCATGTATTTGTCAAGATGCCCCTTAAATGTCACTATCGTCCCTGCTTCCACCACCTCCTCCGGTAGCGAGTTCCAGGCACCCACTACCCTCTGCGTAAAAGACTTGCCTCGTACATCTACTCTAAACCTTGCCCCTCTCATCTTAAACCTATGCCCCCTAGTAATTGACCCCTCTACCCCAGGGAAAAGCCTCTGACTATCCACTCTGTCTATGCCCCTCATAATTTTGTAGACCTCTATCAGGTCACCCCTCAACCTCCTTCGTTCCAGTGAGAACAAACTGAGCCTCCACATCCTTCTGGTAGTGTGGCGACCAGAATTGAACACTATACTCCAAGTGTGGCCTAACTAAGGTTCTATACAGCTGCAACATGACTTGCCAATTCTTATACTCAATGCCCCGGCCAATGAAGGCAAGCATGCCGTATGCCTTCTTGACTACCTTCTCCACCTGTGTTGCCCCTTTCAGTGACCTGTGGACCTGTACTCCTAGATCTCTTTGACTTTCAATACTTTTGAGGGTTCTACCATTCACTGTATGTTCCCTACCTGCATTAGACCTTCCAAAATGCATTACTTCACATTTGTCCGGATTAAACTCCATCTGCCATCTCTCCGCCCAAGTCTCCAAACAATCTCTCCCAGCTTTCCTTCCCAAATCATTCTTTGTGAATGTTAATAAAATATCTTCTTTCAATTGGGTGGGCAAGACCCCACGAATTTGTGTTGTCCAACTGTTACTTTATTATAGGGCAGTGGCCATTGAAACGGGGCTGAGGTGGCTTAAGGATCCGGATTCCATATGGGGGGGGATGGGGAGGGGAATGGAGTTGAGCTCTTGTCCGAGGGACTAGTTTGAGGGCCCTGGTTACGGTTCCACTTCCTTTTCCCCCCTCAAAAAATTTGCTTCAAGTCCGGTAGTGGTGGCCATTCTGAGAATATGGAGACACGTTTGGCAACATTTCAAGCTGGGTGCCATGTTGTTGTTAGCCCCAACCTGTGGAAACCATCGCTTCCGGCGGTTTTGGACTTGTCATTTAGGGTGGGGGGGGGGGGCAGGAGCGATTCGGGGTCATGTTCGTGGAAGGGCTGTTCGTTGTTTTTGATGAGGTTGGGTAAATTTCAGCTTCCGAAAGCTAATCTGTTTAGATATCAGCTGTGTAACGTTTTGTATAAAGAGATTCCTTCCTTCCCCTTGGCACCCTCACTCTCGTTGATGGATAGGGTTCTTTTGGCGATTGTGTAGGGGAGGTGAAGATATTGGATATTTATACGCGGCTTGTCAGTGGAGGAAGCTCCATTGGATGAGGTTAACGGGAAGTGGGAAAGGGAGCTGGGTCAGGTTTTTGATGGAGTTGGGGGGGGATTGTAGAGTGAGGCTCTATACAGGGTCAACTCCACCTCCTGATGTGCTAGGCTCAGCTTGATTCAGTTCAAGGTAGTGCACAGGTCGCATCTGACCAGGGTGCGGATGAGTGGGTTTTTCCGAAAATAGAGGATAGGTGCGAGCGTTGTTCATGAGATCCGGAAAATTATCCACATATGTTCTGGTCTTGCCCCAAGCTTGTGAGCCTCCTTCTGCAGCACCCTGTCAGGGATTCTTAGGATTGAGTTGGAGCCTTGTCCGCTGGTGGCTATCTTCGGAGTCTCCGATTATCCGGAATTGCAGACGGGGGCGAAGGCAGATGCTCTTGCCGTTGCCTCGTTAATGGCCCGAAGGTAGGTGGCGGATTCCGGTCCTGGCCAGAGCTTCGTCTTGGTTAAGTGACCTTAATAAGTTTTTGCACTTGGAAAAGATCAAGTAAATCAGGAGGGGATCGGCAGAAGGGTTTAAAAAAAAAAGTTAAGAGTATTCAATTCTTTTTTTCCCAATTAAGGGGCAATTTAGCGTAGCCAATTCACCTACCCTACACATCTTTTTGGGTTGTAGGGGGGAGACTCACGCAGACACGGGGAGAATGTGCAAATTCCACACGGACAGAGACCCGGGGCCAGGATCGAACCCGGGTCCTCAGCACCGTGAGGCAGCAGTGCTAAACACTGCGCCACCGGGTTCTACTCGAAATGGCAGCCTTTAATTTCCTATTTCAGGGAGCTGATCACTATCAGATGTGGGGGGTGGGTGGGGGAGTTCTGGTTTCACATTCTTCCGCTCTCTCTCTCTCCCCCCCCCCCCCCCCCACCTCTCCCAATACGAACGCCATAATTAGTTTGTCCAATGAGTTGAAGAAGGCCTTGGGGACCTAGTTTCTGGTTTTGTTTTGGGTTTTGTCTCAGTGGTTTTTCTGTTTTGGTGTGGGGGGGGGGGGGGGGGGGGGGGGGTGGAATTGTATTTGTTGTGTAGTTTGGTTTTTAGTTTCTACTGAAAACATTTTCTCAATAACAATATTTTTGAAAAGCAGATTTTCCATGTTATTCTGATTTCCTGACAAAAGGCTGTAGGAGGGGTAGTGTTTCTCAGTGGTTAGCGACATTGTGTGACTCTCACTGTCCCCTCTCTGGCACTTTTTGGATCTGACCTTCATTGTTGGGGAGTTTAATTTCTTCCTTTGCCGGTCTTCACCCATGGGTTGTCAATCTGTGACTGCAGTTTGCTATATAGTGGCCTCCAGAGCTGCCATCATGTTTCAACATTGTTTCTTTCAATGTTGTTGCTAAGCATTAGTGAGGTTTTACCAATACCATGCTTTCTAGTCTAAATGATCCTCGAGGAGGCTTTGCTTCCTTTGGACAGACTTTAAATATTTGGAAAAATTAACTTCAAATCTTTTAAGTACTCTATACAAAGGCTTTGTCAAAGGTAGACAGCTAACATCGAATAGAGGTTTCTGCTGAACGTGATCATTACCCCATCTGGGGAGTGAACACCGGAGGTGATCGTCTCCCGAGACACTGAAAAAGTCCTTTGACGCAGTCGAGTGAAAGTACCTCACAGACGTACTGGAGCGGTTCGGGCTCGGAACAGGATTCACCGCCTGGGTGAAGCTCCTGTATAACGCTCCCAGGGCGAGCATACGGACAAACAACACCAGCTCCCAGTACTTCCAGCTGCAGAAGGGCACGAGGCAGGGATGCCCGTTATCCCCGCTGCTATTCGCCCTAACAATAGAGCCACTAGCGATCGCACACAGAACAGCAAAGAACTGGAGAGGGATCCAAAGAGGAGGCAGAGAGCACAGATTCTCACTCTATGCGGATGACCAGCTCCTCTACATCTCGGACCCACAAGGCAGCATGGAAGGAATCATTGCGCTCCTGAAAGAGTTCAGTGCCTTCTCGGGCTACAAACTCAACATGAGCAAAAGCGAGATCATCCCGGTGAACCTGCAAGGGGAGGGTCAGCACTGGGGAGGCTGCCGTTTAAACAAGCCCAACACAAATTCTTGTGGTTCAAATCGCTCATTCTGTGTATTTATATTATGTATAACAAAATCCAATAAAAACATTTTTTAAAAAAGTACTCTATACGAAGACCTCAGGGTAAGCACATGGTATTCAGGATATCATCAATGCTGCACCCAGCTCTCTTGGAGTCTCTCTGTCATCTGACCACTGATGTTAGTTACATCATTAATATTCTCAACCTCGTTAACATATTTGTTATGGGCGACACAGTAACACAGTGGGTAGCACTGTTCCTTCTCATCGCTAGGATCCCAGGTTAGATTCTCTGCTTGGCTCACTGTCTGTGCGGAGTCTGCACATTCTTCCCGTGTCTGCGTGGGTTTCCTCCGGGTGCTCTGGTTTCCTCCCACAAGTCCCGAAAGGTGTGCTGTTAGATGAATTGGACATTCTAAATTCCCCCTCTGTGTACCCGAACAGGCGCCGGAATGTGGCAACTAGGGGGATTTTCACAGTAACTTCATTGCGGTGTTAATGTAAGCCTACTTGTGACACTAAAGATTATTATTATAACCGATTACTCTACAACACTGAATCACCAGAGGCCCAAACCCTGTCCTGAGCTTGGTTTGGTATCAGTCTGGTTTTACAATTAGCTCCAGCACAACTGGACTGGGAAAAGGAGGGAAGAATTAGCCAAAGTTTATATTTCTACAATATATGTGTGTGTGACTCTTGAAGGACACTAGGATTAAACATTGTTGTGGTGTCAGCCATCGGTGACACATCCTCTGACACTTTCTAGATTAACACATGAAGGATGAGAACTTGGGAATGTGATGTTATGGTTTCTCATGCCTGTTGAAAGATTTGTGTTGTAAAGAATGGGAAGAGATGCAGGATGTATAGTGGGGAACAAACTAAATTACGAATAATAATTCTGAAGAAGAATCATATTGGACTTGAAACATTAACTCTGTTTCACTCTCCACAGATGCTGCCAGACCTGCTGAGTTTATCCAGCACCTTTATTTTTATTTCAGATTTCCAGCATCTGCAGTATCTTGCTCATACTAAATTTTTTAAGCTGTCAAGTTTTTATTAGTTTTAAAATATGTTCTCAAATAAAAACCTGAAATATTTATACATATTCTCAAAGTTAGAGTGAAGTTACAGTGACTGAAACATCCTAGAATGATACAGCAGAGGAAACAGCCATGCAGCGCATCATGTCTCTGCTGGCTCTTTGAAAGATCTAGCAAATTAGCCCCACCCTCCTGCTCTACCCCCATAATCCGACAAATTTTCTTCCTTCAATAGAACATCAGAGTGAAGCAAGACATGTAGAGGAATAGAACACATTTTAGCTCCAGAAAGCCAAGCAGGAGCTCCGAATTTGTGACTGCTCACACCAGCAAACTCTGAGTTTGATTCCACTTAGCAGGTCTATTATCCAATTCTATGGAGTTCAAACACAAAAACAGAAAATGCTGGAGAACTCAGCAGGTCTGGAAACACCACTGGAAAGAGAAATGTAGTAATACAGACCCAAAACGTTAACTCTGTTCCCCTCTCCACAGAAACTGCCAGATTTTCCAGCATTTTCTGTTTTTGTCCCAGATTCCAGCATTTGCAGTATTTTGCTTTTACCTGTGGAATATTGTTATGGTAATTGTGTTTAAACAGGTTTTGAAAATATGACAATGCTATTACTTAATAACGTGCTATTGAAATTTAGTGCCAGAGGAACAATAGCAAGCTTATTCTCTATTTATACTTGCTGGGTAAAGGTGGGTGGGGATGTGTGTGTGTGTGTGTGTGTGTGGGGGGGGGGGGGGGGGGGGGGAATGGGCGGCTGCTGAGTGGGGGTGGTGGGAGAGGGGGTTGGTGGTGTGGGATGGATGGGTAGGGGTGGTGTAGGATGGGTGGGGAGAGGACTGGTGGGGAGAGGAGTGGTGGGGGATGGGCCGGGGACGTTGAATGTCTTCCTCATTTTCCTAAATCCAACAAGAGTGATCATAGGTCGGGAAAGGGACTCCTGACAACTTTTCCCTTTCTTAGTCCAGGAGTGAAAATTAATTGTTAGACATTGAATTCCTGTCCGAGACTGAGATCAGCAAAATTTGCACGGACTGTGGATCAGACCTGGGACCATTCTGATTGGCAAGGTTTAGTACTGTAGCAGTTGGCACATTTACACATCAAGCCATTGGGTCTATTAACTTGAGCACTTTGAATTCTTTGCATGGTATCTACTAACCAGTGGAGACAAGCACTGTGAATAATGCAATGTCTTAAGGATGGAAATAACCATGGGTTCATCCATTGGTAAGTTCTCGCCGTATACTGCCTCTCACTGCCTTTCTGGACTGCCAGTTTCATCGAAGCACATGTCTTCATAAACAGGTAAATTTCTGCAGCTACAGCTCAGCTTTTACTTTGACAAGATTGACAAAACAATGCTGCTAAGAGCAAAGGACTTGAGAATGATTGGGATGAGAAAATATCAGTCAGCTTGTCAAGCATTCTCCACAAACTCTGTACAACTCCCCAATTAGGGATTCTGCACCAGCAATGGATCCTGTCCCACAGCCCATGCATTCTATCCTCTGTGTACTCTGCCCCCACTGAGGGGAGGTTGTATCAGCACTTCCTGATCCCAAAAAGGAATTGAACAGATCACCGGAATATTCCCCCAGCCTCACAATCATGGCTTGCTGAGGTCTCGTCTAGACACAGCCGTCCATCCAGGAGCTCTCCTAAATGCTGAAGGTGGGTGTACTGGGTCTAGAACAAAAGTTTTATTCATCCCTGGTTATATTTAACCATCCATGTTGTTAAATAATTAAATGGCAAATTCAAGTATCAATTATGATAATTAACCCTTTATACCTGGGTTCTGTTGAAATATTTCCTCTCTCTTATATTTGGCTCTTCCTCTGGTTTCCCTACCCTGCATTTAGATGAATACCTTCCTACGATCACTGATTCTCTCCATTATTTCTAAAAATTTGCACTGTGTGCCCTTAATGTTCAGTTTTCAATAATGAAGTCTAATTCAAAGTGTGACACACGAAGGTTCAATCTAGCTTCACCACCTCCTGTGTAAACAATGCCTGGTGTGCCACATCTCACACTCTAACACATTCCTTCCCGCTCACGGGCATCTAGCTGTGCTTTCCTCTTCACCTCAGGTCTACATATGCGGAGGATTCAATGGTAATGAATGCTTGTTCACAGCCGAATTCTACACTCCCGAAACCAACCAATGGACAACCATAGCGCCCATGAGAAGCAGGCGTAGTGGCGTTGGAGTTATAGCTTATGGTGAATGTGTATACGCAGTAAGTGATACCCGCTGGCAATTATAGAACACTTAACATGGCAAAATATCCCAAGGAGTTTCTCAACTTGGTTTTTCACACAGAGGGTAGTGAGTGCCTGGATCTCGCAGCCGGAGGAGGTGGTGGAAGCAGGTGCGATAGTGATGTTTAAGGGGCGCCTTGACAATTATATGACTAGGATGGAATTAAATGGGTACAGACCCCGGAGGTATAGAATGTTTTAGGTTAGACGGGTAGCATGGTCAGTGCAGGCTTGGAGGGCTGAAGGGCTTGTTCCTGTGCTGTAATTTTCTTTGTTCTTGGGGTTCACACAAAGATAAAATTAGATTGAACAAGTAGATTTTGAGGAGATTTCTGATGTGGGAGAAATATGGGAAGGGGAGAGTCCGACTTCCAGATTCTGGATGTTAGGATGACTGAGCACTGCCACCAGTAATATCGGAGAATGCACATTCCATCAGGAGGATGCAAGCTTGTCCACTGACCTGGGGGGAGGGGGGCGGTTGTAGAGCTTGAGAGAGTGAGGCCACGGGTTGGGGAGAAGGATGGGGATTTTGAAATGGGTGCTGAGAAACAGGATAAAGCCAGTGGGTGACATGATTTCCCTCCAAACATTTTGAGGTCAGACAATGGGTCGTTAGACCACCTCATCTTGCTCCCAGGAATTTCGATCACCCTGACTTCAGTCTGGGGCACCATGATTCCAGCTCCCAGTTGATAAATCAACATTCTCTCAGTTCCAAACTCGGCCTTCTTCCTGCCAAGTTCCCACCATTTGGCCAGATCTTTGCTGTGCTGCTGCAGAGAGGCACAGGGAAGCAAACAGATGTGTCTTGTAAATATTGTCCCCTGTGCCTCGCATCCAATCAAATGGATAACAAAAGCAAACCTGGCAGTATTGAAGGTGCCTGTTGGACAGATGGGGCAGCTGGAGTGCTAGCTATCTAACAACTTGCTTTTGTACATCGCTTTTAATATTAGAAATATCCTAAAATGCTTTGTGGGGTGGGCTGGCACCTAACAGGAGAGCTGTCTAAAAGCAAAGTTCGAAAGACAAATTTGAGAAACCTTTTGATGGCAGGGAAAGTCACTTTGTGAGCCAATCTCCTATACTCTATTAAACCCACTCCCGCACCCCAGCAGTAGATGCCACCAGGCGGGGGTGTGGGGGAGTGATAGAATGAGAGGGAGATGACTTTTTACAGAGAGAAGTGGAGTGAGATGTCAACATTAACCAGTCTAGAATTCTACAGGCTGGAATGAACCTTTAACCAAGAAATGCAAACTATCCACAAACAACACTGAGAATCAATGCACATCAGCTTCTGAATATTCCTCATACATTTATTTAAACCATCTACCCTTGTCTCATCCCCACAATCCAAAAGGATGTGCAGGGTAGGCGAATTGGCCACGCTAAATTGCCTCTCAATTGGAAAAACAAAGATTGGGGACTCTAAATTTATATTAAAAAATTTATTTTAACCCTAAATACAAAGGTTGACATTAAAAATGTTAACAAGCGGATGCGGAGTAAGGACCAGTTGAACAAGCTCATGTATTTATGATTGATTTTAACCCCACCTACCCATTTGGCATATCACAGAATCCTCGGAATTACAACACTGTGACTGTGTCACTGCAAACTCTTCCCCTACAGCCATCCACCAGCTTGTCAGGCTCTTTCACCTGTCCCTGCATGTCCTTCATTCTCAGCTGTCAGCCTTGAGAAAGTGGGTAAGACTCAGAATCAGAAGTTTGTGGGTTCATGCCCCAGTCCGGGACAACCGAGCCCTGTCACTTTAGTTCATTACTGAGGGGGTGCTGTATGAGAGGCTGAACCGAGTCCGCATCTGCCCCCTTAATAATAATAATAATAATATTTATTAGTGTCACAAGTAGGCTTACATTAACACTGCGATGAAGTTACTGTGAAAATCCCCTAGTCACCACACTCCGGCGCCTGTTCGGGTACACAGAGAGAGAAAATTCAGAATGTCCGACTCACCTAACAGCGGGACTTGTGGGAGGAAACCAGAGCACCCGGAGGGAACCCACGCAGACACAGGAGAACGTGCAGACTCCACACAGACAGTGACCCAAGCCAGGAATCGAACCTGCTAACCACTGTGCTACCATGCTTAAGCAGACATAAAAAATCCCCTGGCACTACTTTGAAGAGCAGAGTTCTCTGCATCCTAGCCAACATTCATTGCTCAAACAATATTGTTAAATCAGTAGATCTGGTCATTTACCTCACTGCTGTTTGTGGGAGATTGTGAACCCAAATTGGCTGCTGCATGTTTTTAAAAATAAATTTAGAGTACCCAATTCATTTTTTTCCAATTAAGGCGCAAATTAACGTGTTCAATCCACCTACCTTGCACATATTTGGGTTGTGGGGGCGAAACCCACACAAACACGGGGAGAATGTGCAAACTCCACACGGCAGTGACCCAGACCCGGGATCGAACCTGGGACCTCAGCGCCATGAGGCAACCCACTGTGCCAGCATGCTGCCCTGCTGCTGCATGTTTGACATTACAACTTCAAAAGTACTTATTTGTCTGTACAATGTTTTGGGCCATGCTCAAATTGTTTAAAAAAAATACTAGAGAGGCAAGCTCTTTCATTTATTTCCGTCAAAGTTACTAAATGTTCCCGGGGAAGGAGCTGGTAAACATAGTTCAGAAAGTAAGTAGTGTAGGGCAGCACGGCGGCGCTGTGGTTAGCACTGGGACTGCGGCGCTGAGGACCCGGGTTCAAATCCCGGCCCTGGGTCACTGTCCATGTGGAGTTTGCACATTCTCCCGTGTCTGCATGGGTTTCACTCCCACAACCCAAAGATGTGCCGGGTAGGCTAAATTGCCCCTTAATTGGAATAACAACAACTGGGTATTCTAAATTTATTTTAAAAAAGAACAAAGTAATTGAAAGAGAGGATTTTTGAAAATTTCCCAGCTCTTCATAACTTTGACTGCTGCATTTGTGACCTCAAACCCTCTTTTCAAATGAGAATTACTTTAAAAAAAAAACTATTTTCTTGTTAAGTTTGATTCCCAATTTCCAGAATTATCATCCTTTCGTCCTTTCTCAAGCACAATAATTCTCTTTAGCTGGCCCAGTGTGGAACAAGAGTCCTGCAGATGTCGACTGGTCAACAAGCTTAAGTCACTGTTAAAGTGTGTGTGGGCTTGAGATAAGACTGGAAATAGGACTGGCCACAAAAACCATTCACGCTGCGAGAGAAGTGAGGCATTTTGTTTGTAGTGAAAAGTTGCTTTTCCTCCCTTTTGGACGGCAGGTTGGAGGCTTCGACGGAGCTAACCGTCTCCGGAGTGCCGAGGCTTACAGCCCGCTCACCAACACCTGGCGCACCCTGCCCACCATGTTCAACCCACGGAGTAACTTTGGGATCGAGGTGGTGGACGACCTCTTGTTTGTCGTGGGCGGTTTCAACGGCTTCACGACGACGTTCAACGTGGAGTGCTACGACGAGAAGACGGATGAATGGTATGACGCTCACGACATGAGTATTTACCGCAGCGCCCTGAGTTGCTGCGTGGTGCCGGGACTGCCCAATGTCAGAGAGTATGCAGCACCCAGAGACAGTCTGCTGGGGTTACTGTCCCGTGAGGAACAAATAAAATACTCTGCCTCCACCAGCCTCTTAGCGGTATGATCTCTGCACTGACAACCCGATTACTCTTTTGCTGTTACCAATAAAATATTTTCCTGAAGAATCAACAGTGTAATAACCATAAAGAAAACTTATTTTTAAATAAAATTTTAAGCAGTGTGAAGATTGGTCTGCATATGTTAATTGGTCACCTCGACAACCAAGTCTAAAGGATGCTGGTGCAGTGGGAAGATCACCAATATTGGCGGGAGATCCTTTCATCTCGGGGGTAAGTAACCATAGCCACACAGCCCCTAACGCTGCACATACACAAGGACGCACCCATCCCTTGACAATTCCTGTCTTAGGGAGAAGCGACAAGATCTGAGCAATGAGGGCAGTCTGGAGAAAGTAAGAAGTCTTACGACACCAGGTTAAAGTCCAACAGGTTTATTTGGGAATCACGAGCTTTCGGAGCGCAGGTGAGTCTGGAGTAAGGTCGGCTTCCACTGAGAAAGGTGTGATCCCTGTCGATCAATCGGGTCTGGTGACTAGTGGTGTACCATTCAATCATGGCTGATATTTTTCTCATCCCCATTCTCCTGCCTTCTCCCCATAACCCCTGATCCCCTTATTAATCAAGAACCATCTATTTCAGTCTTAAAGACTGAAGTGATTTGAGATTCAGAAGATCGGAAAAGAATGGAATAACGCGTTAAATTTGAATCTGGCAAGGAAGAACGATCAAAATTAACAAAAGGCATAATAAAAGATAACGTGAGAATGGAAATCTTCTTCACAAAGAGTGCTTAACATCTGCAATGAGGTCTGATGAAAAGGATGCAGCATTTTATTGGTCCCGGGGTGCCGGCTACCGGAATGTAGAGGTGGAAGCAATTTGAGGTGACGAATCATGTTCATCACAAGCATACCGACAAAAAAACATGTTTATTGGTAGGCTAATTAGTAAGCCATGTTGAAACTCCCTGGAGTAGTGCCAAAGAGCATTTGCTACGGCAGGAAATTGCACTAAAATTCAGCTTGAGCTCAACTTTGGGAAATAAATCTACAAAACAGGTCAGTAACTTGGAGAGAACGTCAGGCTGTGGAGGCCAGATGTGGGGAAGGGGGATACCATATTGGTAGATTGGCTGATGGTAGTTTGAAAGGGAGCTTTACATGGGGTGTGATGAAACTTTCCATCACCAGGAGTGGGAAATGTGAGGTTGTTGAAATTGAAAGACACTGCAGAATAATTCAGTACAGAGGGACCTGGGTGTCCTTGGTCACGAGTCCCTAAAAGTTAGCATGTAAGTAATTAGGAAGGCAAATGGCATGCTGGCCTAGGACATTAGTGAGGCCACATCTGGAGTATTGTAAGACCATAAGACATAGGAGCAGAATTACGCCATTCAGCCAATCGGGTCTGGTGACTAGTGGTGTACCATTCAATCATGGCTGATATTTTTCTCATCCCCATTCTCCTGCCTTCTCCCCATAACCCCTGATCCCCTTATTAATCAAGAACCATCTATTTCAGTCTTAAAGACTGAAGTGATTTGTCCTCCACAACCTCCTGCGGCAGAGTTCCACAGATCCACCATCCTGACTGAAAAAAAATTCCTCATCTCAGTTTTAAAGGATTCTCCCTTCAGTCAGAGTTTTAGTCTTTCCTACTAGTAGAAACATCCTCTCCACATCCACTAGCCAGGCCTCTCAGTATCCTATAAGTTTCAATACGATCACCCTCATGCTCCTAAACTCCAACGAGTACAGACCCAGAGTCCGCAACCACTCCTCATATGACAAGCTCTTTATTTCAGGGATCATTCTTGTGAACCTCTGGACACTTTCCAAGGCCAGCACATTCTTCTTAGATATGGGGCCCAAAACTGCTCTCAAATGGGGTCTGGCCAGAGCCTTATACAGCCTCAGTATTACATGCCTGCTCTTGTATTCTAGCTCTCGACATGAATGCTAACATTGCATTTGCCTTCCTAACTGGTGTCTCAGACAGATATGTAAACAATTCAGAACAGGTCGTTATTACGAGGAAGGAAGTGTTAGGTGTGTTAAAAAGCGTTACGGTAGACAAATCCCCAGGTCTAGATGGCATCAATCCCAAAGCGTTAAGGTAGACAAATCCCCAGGGCTAGATGGCATCAATCCCAGATTACTGAGGGAGACAAGAGATGAAATCGCTGGGCCTCTAACAGAAATCTTTGTCCTCGTTGGTCACAGGTGAGATCCCAGAGGATTGGAGGATAGCCAATGTTGTACCATTATTTAAGAAGGGTTGCAAGGATAACCCAGGTAATTATAGGTCAGTGAGCTTGACGTCAGTGATAGTGAAATTGTTAGAAAAGATTCTCAAAGATAGGATCCAAGCACATTTGGACGTGAATGGTCTTATTAGCGACAGCATGGTTTTGTACAAGGCAGGCCATGTCGCACTAATTTAATTGAGTTTTTTGAGGTGACAAAAATGATTGATGAGGGAAGGGCTGTGGATGTTGTCTACACATGGACTTTAGTAAAGCATTTGAAACGGTCCCTCATGGCAGGCTGGTGCAAAACATTAAATTACATGGTGTCAGGATGACCTAGCTGGATGGATTCAGAACTGGTTTGGCCATAGAAGACAGAGGGTAGCAGTGGAAGGGTGTTTTCCCGAATGGAGGTCTGTAACTAGTGGTGTTCCGCAGGGATCAGTACTGGGACCTCTGCTGTTTGTAATATATATAAATGACTTGGAAGAAAACATAGCAGGTCTGATTAGCAAGTTTGCAGGCGCTACTAAGATTGCAGGAGGGCCAAATGGCCTCCTCCTGCTTCTATTTAATCTTGCTGCAACTGTAGGCGGCATTACAGTAGGGTACAGTTTTGGTCACTTACTTGAGGGGTATTTCTTGCATGGAAGCAGTTGAGAGAAGGTTGACTGGGCTGATTCCTATGATGAAGAGGCCATCTTATGTGGGAAAAGTTGAACAGGTTGGGCCTATCTTCTTGAAACATTCAAGATTGAGATTGACAGGGTACATGCTGGATGTTACCTCCTGTGGGGGGGGGGGGGCAAAGTCTAGTATTGGGGGAACAGTTTAAAATAAGGAGTCCCCATGAGGTGCGGAGGAATGTCTTCTTTCAGAGGGTGGTTGGTGTTTGGAATTTTCTTCCCCAAAGATCGGTGGGAGGCTGCTGGATCATTGAATGTATTCAAGGTTGTGTTAGACAAGAGTTTTAATCTACGTGAGTCAAGGGTTATGGGGGACAGGAAAGATCACAATTAGACTGGTCATGATCTTACTGAATGACAGAGCAGGATAAATGGGCAGAATGAACTACTATTTCTTTTTTTTTAAAAAAATATTTATTAAAATTTTTAACACAATTTTTCTCCCTTACAAATAATAACCCCCCCCCCCCCCGTAACAAAAAAGAAATGAAAAATCGCCCGGAGCAAGATATATAGATGACAAAATAGTATATTTACATATCTTTGTACACTGGCTCTCTCCTGTACGTGCCAGTTTCCCTGACTCTTCATGTTATCTCTTGCTCCTCCCCCCCCCCTCCAGGTTGCTGCTGACCGACCTTCCTCTAGCACTCCGTGAGATAGTCTAGGAACGGTTGCCACCGCCTGTAGAACCCCTGCGCAGACCCTCTCAAGGCAAACTTAATCCTCTCCAACTTTATGAACCCAGCCATATCGTTTATCCAGGCCTCCACGCTGGGGGGCTTCGCCTCCTTCCACATTAGCAAGATCCTTCGCCGGGCTACTAGGGACGCAAAGGCCAGAATACTGGCCTCTTTCGCCTCCTGCACTCCCGGTTCATCCACTACTCTGAATATTGCTAGCCCCCAGCTTGGCTTGACCCGGACTTTCACCACCTGAGATATTGGTCCCGCCACTCCTCTCCAGAACCCCTCCAGTGCCAGCATGACCAAAACATATGGACATGGTTCGCCGGGCTCCCTGAGCACCTTCCACATCTGTCCTCTACCCCAAAGAACCTGCTCAACCTTGCCCCCGTCAAGTGAGCTCTGTGAACCACCTTAAATGTATCAGGCTGAGCCTGGCACACGAGGAGGGATTAACCCTACCCAGGGCATCAGCCCACAGACCTTCCTCGATCTTCTCCCCCAGTTCCTCCTCCCATTTACCCTTCAACTCTTCTACCAGCGCTTCCCCCTCTTCTTTCATCTCCTGGTGTATTGCTGACACCTTGCCCTCCCCCGACCCATGCACCTGAGATCACCCTGTCTTGAATTTCTTGTGCCGGGAGCAACGGGAATTCCCTCACCTGTCGCCTCAAAAAAGCCCTCACCTGCATATATCTAAAGCCATTTCCCGGGGGTAGCTCAAACTTCTCCTCCAGTGCCCCTAGGCTCGCAAACGTTCCGTCAATGAACAGGTCCCCCATTCTTCTGATCCCCACCCGATGCCAGCTCTGGAACCCCCTGTGTCCATCTTCCCCGGGACAAACCGATGGTTACCCCGGATCGGGGACCACACCGATGCTCCCATTGCACTCCTGTGCCGTCTCCACTGGCCCCAGATCCTTAGCGTTGCCACCACCACCGGGCTCGTGGTATACTTTGTCGGCGAGAGCGGCAGTGGGAACTACTATTTCTTATGATCATCCATCAAGCTGAACTTAAAAGGAACCAAAACATCTTTTTTTTTGGTACAGCCTTATTGCAGTCAAAAGTTTAATTTATACCCAAAGGGTTAAAAGACAAAAAAATCCCCCAAAAGGATTATGGTGGCAGAGAGATTATTTACTGGACTAGTAACCAGGAGGCATGGACTAATAGCGTGTGACAACTTCACATCCGACATTGGAAGTAGGGGTAAATATTAGATAAATCTGGAATTAAAAAGAATCAGCAAGTGATCATAACTATTGGATTGTCGTGGGCGGCACAGTGGCTAGCACTGCAGCCCACGGCACTGAGGACCCAGGTTCGATCCCGTCTCTGGGTCACTGTGTGGAGTTTGCACATTCTCCCCGTGTCTGCATGTGTTTTGCCCCCACAACCCAAAGATGTGCATTGGCCACGCTAAATCGCCCCTTTATTGGGAAAAAAATAATTAGGCACTTTAAATTTATTGAAAAAATCTATTGGTCATAAAAAAACATCTGGTTCACTAATGTCCTTTAATCTGCCATGGGTCAGACTCATGCATGGCTCAGAACTCATAGTAACATGACTGACCTCTAACTCCCCTGTGGAGGCACTCACCACAAGCTTCTTGAGGGCAATTAGGGATGAGCATTTATGCTGGGCTTACTAGCAACATCCATTCCAGTGAATGATTTAATTCAAAGACACAGGAGCGTCACCATTTAGTTTTATTTGTTCATGGGATGTAGGCATCACTGGCTGGACCAACACATTGCCCTGGAGCTGCTGATGAGTCTCCTTCTTGAAAGGGGGCAGTCCATGTGGTGCAGAGACACCCAGTGCTCTTAGGAAGTTCCTGGAGTTTGAACAAACAGCAGTGAAGGAACAGCGATATAGTTCCAAGTCAGGATGGTGCGCTGCTTGGAGGGGAATGTGCAGGTAGTGGTGTACCCAGGTATCTGCTGCAGTTGCCATTCCAGATGCTAGAAATTGGAGGTTTTGAAGGCGCTGCCTAAGGATCCTTGGTGAGTTGCTACATCTTGAAGGTGGTAGACACTGCTGTCACTGTGTGTTGGTGGAGAAAGGAGTGAATGTTTAAAGATGGTGGATGGGGCGCCAATCACGGGGATTACTTTGACCTGGATGGCATTGAGCTTCTTGTGTTGTTGGAGCTGCACTCAACCAGCCCAAGTGAAAAGTATTCCATCACACTCCTGACCTATGCCCTGTTGATAGCAGACAATGGTTTGGGAAGTCAGATGAGTTACTCGGAACAGAATCCCCAGTCTCTGACCTGCTCTTGTAGCCACAGTATTTTTATGGCTGGTCCAGTTCAGGGATGTTGATAGTGGGGGATTCAGCAATAGCAATGCCGTTAATTAACAAGGGAGATGGTCATTGCCTGATACTTGTGAGGTGTGAATGTTACTTGGCTCTTATCAGCCCAAGCCTGGATAGTCCCCAGGTCTTGCTGCACATGGACGTGGACTGCTTTAGTATCGGAGAAATTGCGAATGGCGCTGAGCAGAATATCAGAAAACACCCCAACTTCTGCATTTATGATGGAGAAAGATTGATGAGCAGCTGAAGATGGCTGGGTCTAGGACACTACCCGTAGGAATTCCTGCAGTTATTTTCCAGGACTGAGGGGGACAGCAGAAGGAAAGGTTGAGAGATAAGAGGATGGTTGTCCTATTGTATAGATCTTGCAATACTGCGTAACCATGTGTTCCACACTCTGGCATTTGCAGATACTTTGCTCTATTTCCAAAAGAGTTGGATAATCTTTTTTAAAAAAAAAATAATTTTTATTAAAGGTTTTCATAAAATATCAACAACAAAATGAGAAAGAAAAAAGAACCCAACAGGGTTAAGTACAAAACACAATCTAAAAAAGCAACCCCCCAAACCCCTCCCCCCCTGTACCTAAATAATAAATTAACATTAACACCCCGACTAAAGACAACAGGTGTATACACCCCCTCAGACCCTCCAGTGTAAATAACATAAACAGAAATAAAGTAACCCCCCCCCCCCCCCCCCCCCCACTGCTGCTGCCATTGACCAATGTCTATCTTTCTGCCAGAAAGTCTAAGAACGGTTGCCACCGCCTAAAGAACCCTTGTACCGACCCTCTCAAGGTGAATTTCACCCTCTCCAATTTAATGAACCCTGCCATATCGCTGATCCAGGATTCCACGCTTGGGGGCCTCGTATCTTTCCACTGAAGGAGAATCCTTTGCCGGGCTACCAGGGACGCAAAGGCCAGAATTCCGGCCTCTTTCGCCTCCTGCACTCCCGGCTCCTCTGCCACCCAAAATATTGCGCGCCCCCAGCCCGGTTTGACCCTGGATCCTACCACCCTCGACACCGTCCTCGCTACGCCCTTCCAAAATTCCTCCAGCGCTGGGCATGCCCAGAACATATGGGTGTGATTTGCTGGGCTCCCTGAGCACCCAACACATCTGTCCTCACCCCCCAAAGAACCTGCTTATCCTTGTCCCGGTGATGTGTGCCCTGTGCAGCACCTTAAACTGTATGAGGCTGAGCCTCGCGCACGAAGAGGAAGAGTTCACCCTCCCTAGGGCATCTGCCCACATAAGAGTTGGATAATCTGATCTACTCTAATCAATCCTAGATAATGTAGTGAATCAGATAGTTGAGATTTAATTGTTATATCAATTGTGCACACCACTATCGCCAGCACCCCTATAGAAAGCAAACACACAGCATTCATGATAAAATCTTCCTTTATTGACAAGCTATTGTTTAATATTTTTTTAAAAACAAGAGTGGATGACTATCACATTGCTGAACACACCATAAACATGCATGTGCTCATTAGAATTAATTTGTAAAGTCTGGACAACCTTGTGCGTGAATATTCCAAAAGGTGTCAGGCAGAAAGCAAATACCCCTCAATTGAAAGATACTCCTTCCACTGTCCCCTCGAATTCATCACAAGACACAATCCCACTGTGCCCAGCCAGCTGCACAAATGCACTTAAGGGTGGGGGAAAGTCCACTTAGGCAAAGCTTTTTTGAAAAAGAGCAACAGGAACACCCAACAATGATGGAGACAAACTGGAACAAACCTTATGCTTGAATACAAGACAGTATACAGTGTTCAGATTTCAAAGCAGAGCCTACATCAGAATTGAAACACTTTCTTACCTCACTCCCCTCCCTCACTACACAGTAGCAAAATGCTCTATCTCCTTAGGCAGAGGGAGATAAAACCCCAGACATTTTTCTCACACACGCAAACACTTTTCCTGTGTTTCAGACAAACAATGAGGGTGAAATAACCAAGAAGGAGTTAAGTAAAAATACTTAAATAAAAATGTACAGATCAGCCAAGGAAACAGGAAGTCAGTAAACTAATGAACGTAATCGGTGCAGCCCGAGAATGCGGCAGCCAAACACAACTGGGAGTCATCACACATTTCCCCATCCCACTCCAAACCTCTAAAGAATCACTTACGGTTAGTCTTTTGAACTAAGTACTAATGCAGATTTAGCTCTGCTAATTCTACACTTCAGAACAGCAGAATGGGAACTGTCAGCAGCAGGAGTGTTCATATCGAGCATTTTTTACTTAATAAATTTGTCCAGAGAGCACTTGATGAAGAGTGAGTGCAGAAAGAAATCAAATGTTAAAATATTCAACAAGCCAATGATTGTGTGGATGTTAATAAGAGGCAAGTTATTTCAGACATCCTATATGATATTCTCCTCACTGGCCTAGGCCAGGCTCTGTACATCTCATCAGTCAGTGTAGAGAGTAGATTTCACTCCTATGTTAACTTGGACAAGTGTGCACAATGTGGTGCCACTAGCTGATCAGATACTCTATGGCTGAGCTGCCAACATCAAGGACATGCGAGACTAGACCATCAAGGTTTGCATCACATCAAAACAGGTAACTAAAAAACAATTTAAGGGACTCTCACTCCGAATAAAGTGATGCTTCGACAGCTACCCAAGTTTTCTAACACCATCAAAGGATGTTGAAATTAAGGGTAGTTTGTCACTGATCACCAATTAACTGGCATTTCCAGTCAGGCTTGCTATTATGGATATGGACCTTGTTGTACACGTCATGACAGGCATCGTTTTTCCAAAAGAACAATTAAAGTGAATTCCAAAACTGAAGATGAAATGCTTTGAGGCTTTTCTGAGGTGCAGAAGAACACATTAAAACAAGACTTTCTTTCAAATCTACATCACAATCAGATGTGGATGTTATAAATGGTAAGAGGCCCTGGTACTGGACTATTTGCAGGCAAGGTTTCATGCTGGACATCAAGCCTGAAGGAACCAGATTCTTACTGAAGCTTGAATTTCTTTAGGGATTATAAAGTGAGGTGCAGCAAAACATTTCTCATTCTGTGTTTAGTGCTCCATGCTAAACAAGCAGAATACCTCTCCTGTTAAACCATGCTGATGTATCACTTACCGCCACTTGTGACACTGCATGTGCTGAATCTAAAAATAAAATGCCTCATTAGCACAGAATATTTAAGTACATAAAGACACCAGAGCCTGGTTTCAAACTGCACAAAGATAATTTTGGAGGTTGGGAGAATGTAGTTGAAATCTTTTCTCTGGCCCAGAGCCTTACCTTTGAACAGCACAAGTCGGTCTGATATTGGAGTTGGATCACTTGTGTGGATTACACTACCCATGCATGGCTTTCTCAGGGCAGAAATTCCCCACTCAACAAGCTACATCACAGTGAATGGAACCCTCTGAAAAATACAACTTCCATTGTATCACTAGCATTACCTCTGGATGGTTGAGTGTAGGAATATAATTTGGTACAAGGAGGAAGAAATCCCAGCCCAGGTTCACTCGGATTGTGCACAAATGATAGGGAAATAGTGCACACAGTGGCCATGGAGTTCACAATAGTTTCAGTAAAGTGTAATGGAGAGAACATTTAAGTTTTGCTGACCTCAGCAATACAATTACAGAACCTTTCCTTCCAAACTGGCTTGTGACAGTGTAGCGAGCGTTCTGAGGTTACAAGTGGGCCACTGGCAGTGAAGGAACAATGAGATTAATTCAGCCTACCAGTATCAGACAAGTACAACACAACACTAAAATGTACTGGCTTAAGTACAATCCTGCCCTAGACAGGACACATGCTAAACAAGTCTAGTGACTTGATACTAATGGTTCTTATTTAACTTAAAATTTGAACAGAACAGAAAAGAAAATACCAGCAGTGTGAAACCTGGTTCCTTGGTGTCAGCCCTAACTTTGGGGATTTAGTGTTACAGTCCTGCAATATAAACATATCAAAATACAAATGGTGACTGGTGCAGCACCAAAAACTTTCAGTTTTGGAGACCAGTTGTTAACAAATATTGGGACAACACCAATTATATATCAAAGTGAGGTTATAAAAGTTTCATTTAGGAAAAAAGGAACTGTGCAGGCAGTGTGTCACCAGCAGGACATCTTCCTCAGGAAAGTAACAGCCCCGTCAGACAGGCTGATGAAAGAATGGCCCATACCCACAAAACAAAGGCGAGACCTGCTTTGATAAGTCATCTTACACACAGGATTTACAAAACACATGTTAAATCTTCTACTTGAATTACGTACACTACTTAAAACTAAGTGACTTCTGATACAGAAATTAGGCCAGCCAGTTTAAATTTAGGTAGCTCCCTTACTTGAGGATAACAAGGAATGGAAATATATAGATCTATACAGGGAAAATACATTTCAGTCTTACAAGTCAGGATACAAATATACACAGCACAGCAGAAAGTGACAGTACCACAAGAGAAACTGCAACCAAAAGCTATACTCCAAGCTCACTACAACTTGGATTGGAAACATAACTGAGTTGTATGACAGAACTACCTAACATCCTTATATTTCAGTGTTTCCTTGACTTTTAAGTGTAGAAGTTGTAGGGAACTAAGTGCTTAAATAGATTACACATAGGATTTGGTGGTGTAGTTTCTACTTGTCCATTGTAAGGAGCAAAGGAAAATCTTAATCATAGCTCACTGTTCAGATGTCTGCAGTCTCAATCAATGAAATATACACATAACACGCAAATGCTACTGAATCCAATGTAAAGCTCACCATAATTCCCAGCTCTGACCAAGTGTCGGAAATAAAGGAGAGAAAAAGAAAAGGTGGCATGGGTCAACAAACAATCATTCAGAGCAGTAACCCCGTGCAACCCCAAAATGTTCAATTGTAACTCCGTCAAACCCTTTAGTAGGAAGTTGAGCTCTTTTCCGCATAGTCCAAGTTGAAAGCCAAAAGTAAGATCTAAGTCATACCCTATTCATGCCACATACCAGGTTCCTGGACCAATGAATTGGTATTCACTAACCTGTAGTTTGGTCAAAACTAAAAAGCTGATCATGACAGAATGACAAGTACTTTAAAGGGACAAACTTAAAATCCATTTCCTGGAGATTTAATCGTAGTGTGGTTTAACTGTGTGCTCCATTAAAGTTAACAAGCATCAGTTTAAAATGCTTTCTGCAATAACCAAAGTGCTTAGGGAATCCTATGCTGGTTAGTATCTAGTCTTGGTTTTTCAACTGTTGACTGAGCCCGTTCCATTTCAGGGGTCATGACTGGAAAACGCAGGGTAAATTATCACGGTCTCATGTCAGTTGTGCTACTTTAATATAATTAAAAATCCAACAAATTTACCCTTGCTGTTCTCCCAATAAATTATAGATCATTCCATGGCTTGGTTCCACCTGCTCTCAGGCACCGTGGAGAATGGAATCCATCAGACTGGCTCTCCAGTTTACTATCATCATTGTTTTTGATCAGAACAGATATGGAGGCAAGCTGCCACACAACCACATATAGCTAGGCAAAGTAGTCGTGGCCATGACTACACCATTGAGTGACATCTTAAGGAAATTACTATGGCTCAACAGAATATGTTCCCCCTGCTGCCTCATGTTAAGAAAACTGGAATTTTTGCATGTTTAAATAACCATGGGGTTATTGGAACAAGAGGTAAAAAGTGGTCTCAACAAGGGATGAAGAAGCAAAAAAACATAAAAATAGGGAATGTTACATGGATAACACCAAGGCAAGACATTAAAAAAATATGGCACACATCGACTTGGCTGGAGATGGAGTGGAATGGGAAGAAGCAATGTTTTGGAAAAAGATGTAGTGAACCATCCTAAAGTGGTTCGATCCCATAGTTTGGGGAATATTTTTTTCATTGTATGGCAAAACCCAGAGAGGGAGAGTGACAGAGCTCACGACACGAACGCATCACAAGTCTCATTTGATGTCTGATTCAGTCCATTTGGTATGACACTGACCCTTATTTCTATTATAGAACAGTTGAGTTTGAAAGCTCTGCCAACTTTCAACTATCTATATAATCTGTACTGTCACAGCAGTTTATTTTTGGAGAGGCAGGAATTCTAGTTAGCACTAACCTCCAAATTATATTAAGCTGTAGAGAATCAGACTTATACTGGAATTTTGGGGGGAGGTTTTTCACCAAACCCAGAAGTGCTTCTGGTTAACATTCCACTTGAGGTTGCAGTTGCCGCCTGAGGCTTAGAGATCGTCGATGCAACTGCTGCATCTGCTGCAGCCGTTCTCGCTGCCTGGCCAGGTTCTGTGGCATTGGGTATCTCTGAACTCCGTACAGGTACCTGTAAGGTATCCTCACATGGCAAGCGGTTGCTCGGCACCGTGGCTGCGGCATGGGAGGCAGCAGCATCCAGCGTTTCCTCTCTGAGCAATAGCGGTATGCCTCTTTCCGGTACTGCTTGTCCATGTCATCACTGTTCTTCCAGCCACCAATTATGAAGACATCATCACGGAAGTAGCAAATTGCCGCCCCCTCAATACTCAGCACTTCAGATGGTAAGCTCTCCAAGATTTCATCAGCTGTCATGCTGGAGATTTTCTGCTTTGCTTCACCATCTGTCACAGGGTAACACTTGGGGCAGCAGGAGGCTGTGTGGTAAAAGTTTGTGGTTGCAATAGCCATCTGGAAGGCGCAGTAGTTATCAAGGAGTGGCAGAGATTCCACGTCCTGCCACTGCCTCGTGTCAGTATCATACTTTGCATTTATAGTCTCCAGTCCATCCTCATTATCGGTGTCCACGGGAGTGCGGGCAGTGACGTACACAAAACGATCTTCCACACTGATGGCTTTAACATCCCGTAATATTTTGGGAGCTGACTCCAGATGGTGCCATCTGTCCTGTTCAGGTTCGTAAACGTCAACATCCTTGAACCCCGGGCTAAAATTACCATGCCCCCCGATACTATACAAGTTCTGCTTAACTGCTGACAGGCCAAAGGAATGCTTCCTGGTGATTAGGTTGTTGACCTGCTCCCAGCTGTTCCTGTTAGGGCTGTACCTCTCCACTGTCTTTGCAAATCCAGGCTCCATGGAGCCAGCCACGTACACATGGGAGTCTGTGATGGCCACAGCATGGCCGTCTAGGTGGTTGTGAATGTGGGGGAGATTTATCCATCGATCTTCATCAATGAAGTATCCTACGCACTCGCTCAGATAATCCCCACCCTCTGACACACCACCCACGACCATGATAATGTCCATGTTCTGCCCAAAGCGAGGCTGGAATGACACAACATGAGACGCCCAGTGCTCCAAGTTTGCAGGTTGAAGATTCTCCGACCGCAGTGCATGACCTTCCACTGCTTCTGAAACGAGCCGGAGGCAGCTGGCATTATTAGCCACGAGCTGCTCGGATTTGATGATCCGGGTTAAGTATGTGGGCTTCATCTGAGGCAACCGCAGCAACTGGAACAGCTCCTCAAAGTGCTTCTCCCTCTCCTCTGGGATCCTCTGCACCCACTTCACCACAGCCTCAAAAAGAACTTCCTCAGAGTCCACTGTGATTTCAGAGTCTGAAAGCCAGTCCCTAACCAGGTGGAATGGTAGTGTGTAGAACTCATCATCCTGTACCACCTTGGAGAAATCCCTGCGGATCATGTCTGCAGATTTCAATGCCAACTGGTCCAGGGAGTACATGTGGGCCAAACTGTGAACTGCCACGCAGTTGGTGAGGTTTAGCTTTTTCTTCAGAAACTCCCCACAGAATTCCTTCAGTTGAAGCAAGAGGAACCTGGAACAAGGAAATGGCAGTTTTGGAAAATGTTGTAAATGCCACTAATGGGCAGTACATTGAAAACAAATGCGCCACATGCTTAACATTTTTAGAAAATAAAGTTAACACAGACTTCATATTGCAAGAAATAGTGGTTAGTGAATATCAATCAAAGCAATTTTACTCCATGCCTCCGGACAGTAAGACAGAGATGTCAAAATTCATGAGTGCAAAGTAAACTGGAGCAGTGGCAAAAGCGCTGGCTGCCTCGTGGAGGAATCTGCATGGCTGCCTCGTGGAGGGATCTGCATGGCTGCCTCGTGGAGGGATCTGCATGGCTGCCTCGCGGAGGGATCTGCATGGCTGCCTCGCGGAGGGATCTGCATGGCTGCCTCGCGGAGGGATCTGCATGGCTGCCTCGCGGAGGGATCTGCATGGCTGCCTCGCGGAGGGATCTGCATGGCTGCCTCGCGGAGGGATCTGCAAGGCTGCCTCGCGGAGGGATCTGCATGGCTGCCTCGCGGAGGGATCTGCATGGCTGCCTCGCGGAGGGATCTGCATGGCTGCCTCGCGGAGGGATCTGCATGGCTGCCTCGCGGAGGGACCTGCATGGCTGCCTCGCGGAGGGATCTGCATGGCTGCCTCGCGGAGGGATCTGCATGGCTGCCTCGCGGAGGGATCTGCATGGCTGCCTCGCGGAGGGATCTGCATGGCTGCCTCGTGGAGGGATCTGCATGGCTGCCTCGTGGAGGGATCTGCATGGCTGCCTCGCGGAGGGATCTGCATGGCTGCCTCGTGGAGGGATCTGCATGGCTGCCTCGCGGAGGGATCTGCATGGCTGCCTCGTGGATGGATCTGCATGGCTGCCTCATGGAGGGATCTGCATGGCTACCATGAGGAAGCTGCTGTTTAATTCTGACAGTGAGTATGCAATGATTATCTTTCAGCCAGCAGCAGAATATCTGGCCTGTACAGATGCTTGCACAGCATTACAGAGGTCTGCACACTTATCCTTTGGTCCAGAATGTGGAATAAAAGCTTTTGCAGATTCACATCACAGAAACACTTCCACCAAAAGTAATTCTGTAATAGTAATGCAGGACATCAAAAACGCACCTCATGTTTGTAATGACAGTACAAAAGTCTCATACGATTACAGCCTGCTCATTTGCAGCCTTTGTTATGGTTGTTCATTCCAGACTCCTTTTGATGTTTCTCCTCCACAACACTCCTGTACACTATATTCTCCTGCTTCCAGTCTTAACAGTTACAACACAGACCTCTTACCTCAAATAGTTTCCTCATCCGCACTTGTATGGGCACTGTGCCCATCCATAGTCCTCTGCATGCTAACTCTTGGCATTTCTACCAGAAGAATGGAGTCAACTTTTAAATGTTAAGTGAAGATACCCAGCTCTACCTCATCATTTACTCTATTCATCCCACTAACTGCTCCTATCATCAATTGCTAATTCAAATGAAGTAAGTAGAGTTAGGTCACAGATTGTAAAAAGTAGGTCTTGCTTGACAAATCTAATTCATTTTTTAAAAATGTAGTAACAGTGAAGGCTGATGAATGGAAAACCACGGATGTTATCTATATGGACTTTAAGAAAGCATTTGACAAAGTACCACGTGAAAGGCTGGTTAACAAAACTGTGGATCATGATTATCTGAAAAGAGGGAATGTACAAGGTTACAGGGCCAAGGCAGAGGGGTGGGACTAGGTAGAATAATCTTTGAGAGTCAGTGCAGACTCAATGGACCGAATTGCCGCCTACTGCATTATAAAGATTCTGTGCTGGAATTGGAGGGTCATTGCAAGCTTGGATTTTTAAAAAATGGCTTAAGGACAGAAAACGGCAAGTTGTGGTAAATGGTTATTTTCCCAGATTGTCCTCCATATACAAGGCACAAGTCAGGCATTTGATGGCAGACTCGCCACTTGCCTGATGCATGCAGCTCCAAAAATACTCAAGATCAATGTCAGAGGACAAAGCAGCCCACTTGATTGGTACCCCATCAACCACCTTTACATTTGCTCTCTATACCACCAGTGTACATTAGCATTAGTGTATAAATCTACAAGATGCATTGCTGCAACTGACCAAGGTTTCTTTAACTGTACCTTCCAAACCAGTGACTCCTACCACCTGCATGGTGAGTGATTTGAGGCACCAGATGCATGGGAACACCACCAGCAGCAATGTCCCCTCCAAACCACTCACCAAGCAGACTTAGAACTACGATCACTGTTCCTTCACCATCAGTTGTCAAAATCCAGCTCGCTCTCCAACAGTACTGTGGGTGTAACAGGGGAGGCGATGGTGTAGTGGTATTGTCACTGGACTAGTAATCCCGAGACCCAGGGCAAGATCTGGGGACCCGGGTTCAAATCCCACCATGGCAGATGGTGAAAATTGAATTCAATAGAAATCCAGAATTAGAAGTCTGCCGATGACCATGAAATTGCGTATCATCATAAAATGATAAATGATTTAAAAAATGGTAAAAACCCATTTGGTTCACTAACGTCCTCTGGTCCTTAATTCCATCCCTATGTGACTCCACAGCAATGTGACCGATTCCCAAAAAACCCTCTGAAATGGAGGACAGTTAGAAATGGGCAATAAATATTGGTCCAGCCTTCTACACCCACATCCCATTATTCTTTTAAACAATATCACTGTTCAACAGTTCACACCATCCCCATTTCAAGCCAACTACAGATGGACAATACTAACAGTGTCCACATCCCAAGAACAAATATATTTTAAAAAGGGAAGATTGGATTGGATTTGTTTATTGTCACGTGTACCGAGGTACAGTGAAAAGTATTTTTCTGCGAGCAGCTCAACAGATCATTAAATACATGGGAAGAAAAGGGAATAAAAGAAAATATATCATAGGGCAACACAACATATACAATGTAACTACATAAGCACTGGCATCGGATGAAGCATACAGGGTATAGTGTTAATGAGGTCAGTCCATAAGAGGGTCATTTAGGAGTCTGGTGACAGTGGGGAAGAAGCTGTTTTTGAGTCTGTTCGTGCGTGTTCTCAGACTTCTGTATCTCCTGCCCGATGGAAGAAGTTGGAAGAGTGAGTAAGCCGGGTGGGAGGGATCTTTGATTATGCTGCCTGCTTTCCCCAGGCAGCGGGAGGTGTAGATGGAGTCAATGGATGGGAGGCAGGTTCGTGTGATGGTGTTCACAACTCTTTGAAGTTTCTTGCGGTCCTGGGCCGAGCAGTTGCCATACCAGGCTGTGATGCAGTCCGATAGGATGCTTTCTATGGTACATCTGTAAAAGTTGGTAAGGGTTAATGTGGACATGCCGAATTTCCTTAGTTTCCTGAGGAAGTATAGGCGCTGTTGTGCTTTCTTGGTGGTAGCATCGATGTGGGTGGACCAGGACAGATTTTGAGATGTGCACCCCTAGGAATTTGAAACTGCTAACCATCTCCACCTCGGCCCCGTTGATGCTGACAGGGGTGTGTACAGTACTTTGCTTCCTGAAGTCAATGACCAGCTCTTTAGTTTTGCTGGCATTTAGGGAGAGATTGTTGTCGCTACACCACTCCACTAGGTTCTCTATCTCCCGCCTGTATTCTGACTCGTCGTTATTCGAGATCCGGCCCACTATGGTCGTATCGTCAGAAAACTTGTAGTTGGAACCAAGTTTTGCCACGCAGTCGTGTGTGTACAGGGAGTAGAGTAGGGGGCTAAGTACGCAGCCTTGCGGGGCCCCGGTGTTGAGGACTATTGTGGAGGAGGTGTTGTTGTTCATTCTTACTGATTGTGGTCTGTTGGTCAGAAAATTGAGGATCCAGTTGCAGAGTGGGGAGCCAAGTCCTAGGTTTTGGAGCTTTGATATGAACTTGGCTGGGATTATGTTGTTGAAGGCGGCGCTGTAGTCAATAAATAGGAGTCTGATGTAGGAGTCCTTATTTTCAAGATGCTCTAAGGATGAGTGTAGAGCCAGGGAAATGGCGTCTGATGTGGACCGGTTGCGGCGGTATGCGAATTGCAGTGGATCAAGGCGTTCTGGGAGTATGGAGGTGATGCGCTTCATGATCAACCTCTCGAAGCACTTCATTACGACTGAAGTCAGGGCCACTGGACAGTAGTCATTGAGGCATGTTGCCTGGTTCTTCTTTGGTACCGGTATGATGGTGGTCTTCTTGAAGCAGGTGGGGACCTCGGAGTGGAGTAGGGACAGGTTAAAGATGTCTGCGAATACCTCTGCCAGCTGGTCCGCGCAGGCTCCGAGTGCACAACCAGGGATCCCGTCCGGGCCCGTCACCTTCCGAGGGTTCACTTTCAGGAAGGCCAAGGTGAATTATGGGCTGCTGGGGCACTCGCCAGCGGATTGTTGGTTACCTGCTCGAACCGAGCATAGAATGCACTGAGTTCATCGGGGAGGGGTGCGCTGCTGTCAGAGATACTGTTCGACTTTGCTTTGTAGCCCGTTATGTTGTTTAGTCCTTGCCACAACCGCTGAGAGTCTGTCTGTGACTCTAGCTTGGTTTGATATTCTCTCTTGGCATCTCGGATGGCTTTGCGGAGGTCATACCTAGATTTCTTGTATAGGTCAGGATCGTCTGTCTTGAACGCCTCTGATCTGTCCTTCAGTAGGGAATCAATCTCGCGATTGAGCCATGGTTTCCGGTTGGGGAACGTACATACTGCTTTCTTTTGCAGTCATCCACACATTTGCTGATGAAGTCTGTGACGGTGGTGGCATACTCATTTAAGTTGGTCGCTGAGTTCTTAAATATGGACCAGTCCACTGTCTCTAAGCAGTCACATAAGAGCTCTTCTGTCTCCTCGGACCAGCACTGCACAACCTTCTTAGCTAGATTCTCCCGCTCAAGTTTCTGCTTGTATGCTGGGAGAAGGAGCACCGTCTTATGGTCTGATTTCCCAAAGTGCGGTCGGGGGATGGAACGGTAGGCGCCCTTGATTTTTGAGTAGCAGTGGTCAAGAGTGTTGTCGCCCCTGGGTGGACAGGAGATGTGCTGGTGGAAATTTGGCAGTACACTCTTGAGGTTGGCCTTGTTGAAGTCTCCAGCCACGATGAACAAGACCTCCGGGTGTTCTGTTTTGTAATTGTTTATAACTGTGTATAGTTCGTCCAGCACCTTCCTCACTTCTGCCTGGGGTGGGATGTAGACCGCTGTGATAATAGCTGAAGTGAACTCACGTGGCAGATAATATGGGCGGCACTTCATGGTCAGATATTCCAGGTCTGGGGAGCAGCAGGTCGCCAGGGTCGCCACATCCAAGCACCAGGAGGAGTTGATGAGGAGGCAAACCCCTCCACCCTTCGCTTTGCCTGATGATGCCGTGCGGTCCACCCGGTGAATTGAGAAGCCTCCAGGTTGTATGGCACAGTCCGGTGAGGCGGGGGTGAGCCATGTCTCTGTGAAACAGAGCACACAGCAGTCTCTTACTTCCCTCTGAGAGGCAAGTCTGGCGTTAAGTTCATCCAGCTTGTTTTCGATCGCTTGGACGTATGCTGCAGAGAGGGGTCTTGAAACCGCGTTGCTTCAGTCTAATCTGCAGACCGGCGCGTTTCCCTCGCTTCCTCGGTCGGCGGCTGCTGCTGGATGATCCTGGGATCCGATGGCAAATGTCAGCTCTTGTGGAAGGTAGGTGGTTGCGTCTGGCGGGGACCAGGGCGCTGGTTGAGGTAGAGGGGTTGCTAGGGGGGCATGTTTGCGATTTGGATGGTTCCCGGTGTTCTGCGGGCGCAGGAATACCTTTAATGGCTTTAAGAAGATGAATTGCAGTGCAGAAAAGGGGTTGATTATCTTTGCATTCTAGGACAATCCTGCACTAGAAAGCGGGTTTCACAAACAACAGCAGGATTCTGGTCCAGACAGATCTGGTGGTGAATAGTAAATCTGTAGGCCATCAAATCCACTCAAATTTGCTTCCCTTAGACTGAAATGGTTTTAAATGGGGTGAAGACATTGCAGTTGCGAAATGTGGATTGCTGCAAAAATGGTGTGGTAACACAGAGCCAAAGATTACACAGGTGGAAATTTGAAAGCGCAATTGTAAATGAATTGGGGGAGATTGCCTTTCAGGAGAAGACACAGGAGGAAATAAGATTTGGTAGAAGGTGGGTGGAGAGTATTACAAGAATATGATCCAAGATCACGTTATCTGTGACTGGTACGATGGGAATAGTGGAGGCATGCTCAATGGCAAAAATTAAAACAATTGCACTTCCCCCAATTCTGAATGCTTAATGATAACAGAGCTCCCATGTCCTCTGATTGCACTGCACTCAGTACAGGACATCAGTGATTACATCTCAAAAGAGATTAACTGGATGTGGCATATTTTGGATTAAACATTTTTTTTTTTTTTTTTTTTTTAAAGAGTACCCAATTAATTATTTCCAATTAAGGGGCAATTTAGTGTGGTCAATCCACCTAGCCTGCACATCTTTAGGTTGTGGGGGCAAAACCCACGCAAACACAGGGAGAATGTGCAAACTCCACACGGACAATGACCCAGGGCCGGGATCAAACCTGGGACCTCAGCGCTGTGAGGCAGCAGTGCTGTGATATGGTACGAATTAAGTAATGGCATGATGGGAAAACTGGTCAATGGGAAGACTGGTCAAAAGGTTTGAGACAATACCAGATAGACTGAAACTACTCATTCCAGCTCCCCAGGCCCAGGTAAAGAATGCTGCCCTAACCATTTTCAGAGATGTCTGGCCATAGGCCAACTCAGCATAACTTGAAGGTCAAGCCATTCCAAAACACCGGACCTCGGCAACTCCTGATAAAACTAACTCGGCATAACCCAGGGCCGTAGGAATTTAAAACAAAGATAGGTTCAGGAAGAAACAAATCTATTCTGACCCTCCGAGGACTAAATAATGGTATGAGTGATATGACCAAACATGGTCTGGTCTTTGCTTCCGTTTGTTTTTCCGATTAAACTCCTGACCATACTGTAGTCACATAATCTTGATAAAGTTAATGTATGAACATTGAGCTAATTCTCCACGAAAAGCACGGAACTTGTGAAAGACTGAGCAGTTTTGCTGACTGCCCTCTTACTTCAAGTTTCAGCCATTACTGCAAGCAGTTGCTTTCGAAAATAAAGCTTGTTATTCTGTCTTAATGAGCGTGTTGAACTTTTCTCTCACAGAAGCGAAAATATTGACTTTCACGGTGCTAACCACTGCACCACCATGCTGCCCTATATTTTGGAATGTTAACAAACATACTTGTTCTTTCTTTACCACAATGAAATGATGGTCACGGCTCCACCGTCATTTTCCTGATCCACACTAACCCGCCCAGGCTGATACCATAACGGGTCCCTCCATTACCAATAGCAGCATGGACCTCAACATTCTCATGGTCCAACCACCCCCTCCTCCCAGTGACAGTGTGGGATATCTCTTCTTTCCCACCCCCCCCTCCCTCCCTCCCCTCAGTGACAGTGTGGGATCTCTCCCCTCCCCCCAGTGACAGTGTGGGATCCTCCCCCCAGTGAGTGTGGGATCTCTCCCCTCCCCCAGTGACAGTGTGGGATCTCTCTTCCCCCCCCTCCCCCTCCCCCAGTGACATTGTGGGATCCTCCCCACAGTGACAGTGTGGGATCTCTCCCCTCCCCCAGTGACAGTGTGGGATCTCTCTCTCCCCTCCCCCAGTGACAGTGTGGGATCTCTGCCCTCCCCCAGTGACAGTGTGGGATCTCTCTGTCTCCCCCCCTCCCCCCAGTAAGTGTGGGATCTCCCCCCCCCCCAGTGACAGTGTGGGATCTCTTCTCCCCCCCCCTCCCTCCAATGACAGTGTGGGCTATCTCTTCTCCCCCCCCTCCTCCCCCCTCCCCTCAGTGACATTGTGGGATCACACTCCCCCCCTCCCCCCAGTGAGTGTGGGATCTCTCCCCTCCCCCAGTGACAGTGTGGGATCCCCCCCCAGTGACAGTGTGGGATCTCTCCCCTCCCCCCAGTGACAGTGTGGGATCTCTCCCCTCCCCCCAGTGACAGTGTGGGATCTCTCTTCCCCCCCTCCCCCTCCCCCAGTGACAGTATGGGATCCTCCCCCCAGTGACAGTGTGGGATCTCTCCCCCCCCTCCCCTCAGTGACAGTGTGGGATCTCTCTTCCCCCCCCCTCCCCCAGTGACAGTGTGGGATCTCTCTTCCCCCCCTCCCCCAGTGACAGTATGGGATCCTCCCCACAGTGTGTGGGGGATCTCTTCCCCCCCCTCCCCCCAATGACAGTGTGGGATATCTCTTCTTCCCCCCCTCCCCTCAGTGACAGTGTGGGATCTCTCCCCCCACCCCCCAGTGACAGTGTGGGATCTCTCACCCCCCCTCCCCCAATGACAGTGTGGGATATCTCTTCTTCCCCCCCCTCCCTCCCTCCCCTCAGTGACAGTGTGGGATCCTCCCCCCAGTGACAGTGTGGGATCTCTCCCCTCCCCCCAGTGACAGTGTCGGATCTCTCCCCCCCCCTCCCCCCAACGACAGTGTGGGATCTCTCTCTCCCCTCAGTGACAGTGTGGGATCTCTCTTTCCCCCCCTCCCCCTCCCCAGTGACAGTGTGGGATCTCTCTTCCCCCCCCCCTCCCCCTCCCCCAGTGACAGTGTGGAATCTCTCTTCCCCCCCCTCCCCCAGTGACAGTATGGGATCCTCCCCAGAGTGTGTGGGATATCTCTTCTTCCCCCCCCCCTCCCCTCAGTGACAGTGTGGGATCTCTCCGCCCCCCCCCCCCCAGTGACAGTGTGGGATCTCTCCCCACCCACAGTGACAGTGTGGGATCTCTCCCCTCCCCCCCGTGACAGTGTGGGATCTCTCCCCCCCCCCTCCCCCCAATGACAGTGTGGGATTTCTCTCTCCCCCCCTCCCTCCCCTCAGTGACAGTGTGGGATCTCTCTCCCCCCCCCTCCCCTCAGTGAGTGTGGGATCTCTCCCCCCACCCCCCCAGTGACAGTGTGGGATCTCTCACCCCCCCTCCCCCAATGACAGTGTGGGATATCTCTTCTTCCCCCCTCCCTCCCCTCAGTGACAGTGTGGGATCTCTCTCCCCCCCTCCCCCCAGTGACTGTGGGATCTCTCCCCTCCCCCCCAGTGACAGTGTGGGATCCTCCCCCCAGTGACAGTGTGGGATCTCTTCCCCCCCCTCCCCCCCAATGACAGTGTGGGATCTCTCTCCCCCCCCCCTCCCTCCCCCCAGTGAGTGTGGGATCTCTCCTCCCCCCCACAGTGACAGTGTGGGATCTCTCTCCCCCCTCCCCCCAGTGACAGTGTGGGATCTCTCCCCTCCCCCAGTGACAGTGTGGGATCCTCCCCCCCCAGTGACAGTGTGGGATATCTCTTCTTCCCCCCCCTCCCTCCCTCCCCTCAGTGACAGTGTGGGATCTCTCTCCCCCCTCCCCCCAGTGAGTGTGGGATCTCTCCCCTCCCCCCAGTGACAGTGTGGGATCCTCCCCCCAGTGACAGTGTGGGATCTCTCCCCTCCCCCCAGTGACAGTGTCGGATCTCTCCCCCCCCCTCCCCCCAACGACAGTGTGGGATCTCTCTCTCCCCTCAGTGACAGTGTGGGATCTCTCTTTCCCCCCCTCCCCCTCCCCAGTGACAGTGTGGGATCTCTCTTCCCCCCCCCCTCCCCCTCCCCCAGTGACAGTGTGGAATCTCTCTTCCCCCCCCTCCCCCAGTGACAGTATGGGATCCTCCCCAGAGTGTGTGGGATATCTCTTCTTCCCCCCCCCCTCCCCTCAGTGACAGTGTGGGATCTCTCCGCCCCCCCCCCCAGTGACAGTGTGGGATCTCTCCCCACCCACAGTGACAGTGTGGGATCTCTCCCCTCCCCCCCGTGACAGTGTGGGATCTCTCCCCCCCCCCTCCCCCCAATGACAGTGTGGGATTTCTCTCTCCCCCCCTCCCTCCCCTCAGTGACAGTGTGGGATCTCTCTCCCCCCCCCTCCCCTCAGTGAGTGTGGGATCTCTCCCCCCACCCCCCCAGTGACAGTGTGGGATCTCTCACCCCCCCTCCCCCAATGACAGTGTGGGATATCTCTTCTTCCCCCCTCCCTCCCCTCAGTGACAGTGTGGGATCTCTCTCCCCCCCTCCCCCCAGTGACTGTGGGATCTCTCCCCTCCCCCCCAGTGACAGTGTGGGATCCTCCCCCCAGTGACAGTGTGGGATCTCTTCCCCCCCCTCCCCCCCAATGACAGTGTGGGATCTCTCTCCCCCCCCCCTCCCTCCCCCCAGTGAGTGTGGGATCTCTCCTCCCCCCCACAGTGACAGTGTGGGATCTCTCTCCCCCCTCCCCCCAGTGACAGTGTGGGATCTCTCCCCTCCCCCAGTGACAGTGTGGGATCCTCCCCCCCCAGTGACAGTGTGGGATCTCCTCTCCTCCCCCCAGTGACAGTGTGGGATCTCCTCTCCTCCCCCCAGTGACAGTGTGGGATCTCCTCCCCCCCAGTGACAGTGTGGGATCTCTCCCCTCCCCTCAGTGACAGTGTGGGATCTCTCCCCTCCCCAGTGACAGTGTGGGATCTCCTCTCCTCCCCCCCCAGTGACAGTCTGGGATCTCTCCCCTCCCCCCAGTGACAGTGTGGGATCTCTCTCCCCCCCTCCCCCCAGTGACAGTGTGGGATCTCTCCCCTCCCCCAGTGACAGTGTGGGATCTCTCTCCCCCCCTCCCCCCAGTGACAGTGTGGGATCCTCCCCCCAGTGACAGTGTGGGATCTCCTCTTCTCCCCCAGTGACAGTGTGGGATCTCCTCTCCTCCCCCCCAGTGACAGTCTGGGATCTCTCCCCTCCCCCAGTGACAGTGTGGGATCTCTCCCCTCCCCAGTGACAGTGTGGGATCTCTCTCCCCCCACCCCCCCCAGTGACAGTGTGGGATCTACTCTCCTCCCCCAGGGACAGTGTGGGATCTCCTCTCCTCACCCCCCCTCCCCCAGTGAAACTGTGGGATCTCTACCCTCCCCCAGTGAGAGTGTGGGATCTCACTCCCCCTCCCCCCAGTGACAGTGTAGGATCTCTCTCTCTTCCCCCCCTCCCCCCCAGTGACAGTGTGGGATCTCCTCTCCCCCCCCAGTGACAGTGTGGGATCTCCTCTCCTCTCCCCCCCACCCCCAGTGACAGTGTGGGATCTCCTCTCCTCCCCTCCCCCAGTGACAGTGTGGGATCTCTCTCCCGCCACGCCCCCCCAGTGTCAGTGAGGGATCTCCTCTCCTCCCCCCAGTGACAGTGTGGGATCTCTCTCCCGTCCCCTCCGCCCAGTGACAGTGTGGGATCTCCTCTCCTCCCACCAGTGACAGTGTGGGAACTCCTCTCCTCCCCCTCCAATGACAGTGTGGGATCCCTCTCCCGCCCCCTCCCCCCAGTGACAGTGTGGGATCTCCTCTCCTCCCACCAGTGACAGTGTGGGAACTCCTCTCCTCCCCCTCCAATGACAGTGTGGGATCACTCTCCCGCCCCCTCCCCCCAGTGACAGTGTGGGATCTCCTCTCCTCTCCCCAGTGACAGTGTGGGATAGCCTCTCCTCCCCCTCCCCCCCAGTGACAGTGTGGGATCTCCTCTCCTCCCCCAGTGGCAGTGTGGGATCTCTCTCCCGCCCCCTCCCCCCAGTGACAGTGTGGGATCTCTCCCCTCCCCCAGTGACAGTGTGGGATCTCTCTCCCGCCACGCCCCCCCCAGTGTCAGTGTGGGATCTCCTCTCCTCCCCCCAGTGACAGTGTGGGATCTCTCTCCCGCCCCCTCCCCCCAGTGACAGTGTGGGATCTCCTCTCCTCCCCCTCCAATGACAGTGTGGGATCTCTCTCCCGCCCCCTCCCCCCAGTGACAATGTGGGATCTCCTCTCCTCCCACCAGTGACAGTGTGGGAACTCCTCTCCTCCCCCTCCAATGACAGTGTGGGATCACTCTCCCGCCCCCTCCCCCCAGTGACAGTGTGGGATCTCCTCTCCTCTCGCCAGTGACAGTGTGGGATAGCCTCTCCTCCCACTCCCCCCCCAGTGACAGTGTGGGATCTCCTCTCCTCCCCCCAGTGACAGTGTGGGATCTCTCTCCCGCCCCCTCCCCCCAGTGACAGTGTGGGATCTCCTCTCCTCCCCCCAGTGAGTGTGGGATCTTCTCTCCACCCCCCCCCCCAGTGACAGTGTGGGATCTCCTCTCCTCCCCCTCCCCCCCAGTGACAGAGTGGGATCTCTCTCCTGCCCCCTCCCCTCCCAGTGTGGGATCTCTCTCCCGCCCCCTCCCCCCCAGTGACAGTGTGGGATCTCTCTCCCGCCCCCTCCCCCCCAGTGACAGTGTGGGATCTCTCTCACCCCTCCCCCCCCCAGTGACAGTGTGGGATCCCCTCTCCCCCTCCCCCCCCAGTGACAGTGTGGGATCTCCTCTCCTCTCCCCCAGTGACAGTGTGGGATCTCCTCTCCTCCCCCCCCAGTGACAGTGTGGGATCTCTCTCCCCCCCTCCCCCCCAGTGACAGTGTGGGATCTCTCTCCCGCCCCCTCCCCCCAGTGACAGTGTGGGATCTCCTCTCCTCCCCCCAGTGACAGTGTGGGATCGCCTCTCCTCCCCCTCCCCCCCAGTGACAGTGTGGGATCTCCTCCCCCTCCAATGACAGTGTGGGATCTCTCTCCCGCCACTCCCCCCCAGTGACAGTGTGGGATCTCCTCTCCCAGTGACAGTGTGGGATCTCTCTCCCGCCCCCTCCCCCCAGTGACAGTGTGGGATCTCCTCTCCTCCCCCAGTGACAGTGTGGGATCTTCTCTCCTCCCACCCACCCAGTGACAGTGTGGGATCTCCTCTCCTCCCCCTCCCCCCCCAGTGACAGTGTGGGATCTCTCTCCCGCCCCTCCCCTCCCAGTGACAGTGTGGGATCTCTCTCCCGCCCCCTCCCCCCCAGTGACAGTGTGGGATCTCCTCTCCTCCCCCCAGTGACAGTGTGGGATCTCTCTCCCGCCCCCTCCCCCCCAGTGACAGTGTGGGATCTCTCTCCCCCCTCCCCCCCCCAGTGACAGTGTGGGATCTCCTCTCCCCCTCCCCCCAGTGACAGTGTGGGATCTCCTCTCCTCCCCCAGTGACAGTGTGGGATCTCCTCTCCTCCCCCCCAGTGACAGTGTGGGATCTCTCTCCCGCCCCCTCCCCCCCAGTGACAGTGTGGGATCTCCTCTCCACCCCCTCCCCCCAGTGAGTGTGGGATCTCTCCCCTCCCCCAGTGACAGTGTGGGATCTCCTCTCCTCCCCCCCCAGTGACAGTGTGGGATCTCTCTCCCACCCCCTCCCCCCCAGTGACAGTGTGGGATCTCCTCTCCTCCCCCCAGTGACAGTGTGGGATCTCTCTCCCGCCCCCTCCCCCCCCCCAGTGACAGTGTGGGATCTCCTCTCCTCCTCCCAGTGACAGTGTGGGATCTTCTCTCCTCCCCCCCCCAGTGACAGTGTGGGATCTCCTCTCCTCCCCCTCCCCAGTGACAGTGTGGGATCTCTCTCCCGCCCCCCTCCCCTCCCAGTGACAGTGTGGGATCTCTCTCCCGCCCCCTCCCCCCCAGTGACAGTGTGGGATCTCCTCTCCTCCTCCCAGTGACAGTGTGGGATCTCTCTCCCGCCCCCTCCCCCCCAGTGACAGTGTGGGATCTCTCTCCCCCCCCCCCCAGTGACAGTGTGGGATCTCCTCTCCCCCCCCAGTGACAGTGTGGGATCTCCTCTCCTCCCCCCAGTGACAGTGTGGGATCTCTCCCCCCCCCCAGTGACAGTGTGGGATCTCCTCTCCTCCCCTCCTCCCCCCAGTGACAGTGTGGGATCTCCCCCCCCAGTGACAGTGTGGGATCTCCTCTCTTCCTCCCCCCCAGTGACAGTGTGGGATCTCCCCCCCCCCAGTGACAGTGTGGGATCTCCTCTCTTCCTCTCCCCACCCCAGTGACAGTGTGGGATCTCCTCTCCCCCAGTGACAGTGTGGGATCTCCTCTCCTCCTCCCCCCACCCCAGTGACAGTGTGGGATCTCCTCTCCCCCAGTGACAGTGTGGGATCTCTCTCCCCTCCCCCCCAGTGACAGTGTGGGATCTCTCTCCCCTCCCCCCCAGTGACAGTGTGGGATCTCCTCTCCTCCCCCTCCCCCCCAGTGACAGTGTGGGATCTCCTCCCCCCCCCCAGTGACAGTGTGGGATCTCCTCTCCTCCTCCCCCCAGTGACAGTGTGGGATCTCCCCCCCCCCAGTGACAGTGTGGGATCTCCTCTCCTCCTCCCCCCACCCCAGTGACAGTGTGGGATCTCCTCCCCCCCCCCCAGTGACAGTGTGGGATCTCCTCTCCTCCTCCCCCCACCTCAGTGACAGTGTGGGATCTCCTCTCCTCCCCCCCCCAGTGACAGTGTGGGATCTCTCTCCCTCCCCCCAGTGACAGTGTGGGATCTCTCCTCCTCCCCCAGTGACAGTGTGGGATCTCTCTCCCTCCCCCAGTGACAGTGTGGGATCTCCTCCCCCCTCCCCCAGTGACAGTGTGGGATCTCTCTCCTCCCCCCACACCAGTGACAGTGTGGGATCTCTCTCTCCCCCCCCCAGTGACAGTGTGGGATCTCCTCTCCTCCCCCCCCAGTGACAGTGTGGGATCTCCTCTCTCCCCCCCCAGTGACAGTGTGGGATCTCCTCTCCTCCCCCCAGTGACAGTGTGGGATCTCCTCTCCTCCCCCCCCAGTGACAGTGTGGGATCTCTCTCCCCCCCCCAGTGACAGTGTGGATCTCTCCTCCCCTCCCCGTGACAGTGTGGGATCTCCTCTCCACCCCTCCCCCCAGTGAGTGTGGGATCTCTCCCCTCCCCCAGTGACAGTGTGGGATCTC